>NW_027436839.1:0-152880 GCF_047716275.1 Strix uralensis
CCTTCTCTGTGCCTGGGAAGCACAAGTGTTCACATTGCTTCGCAGAATCGCTTTTGTGCAGAAAACAGTAACACTTGTTCAGAACGAAAGAAAGCACAGAGCCCCAGATTTTATGTTGTCCTGGAGAGCTTGCAGAGCACTGGGGAAAGGCAGGCAGAGAATTCCCTGCTAGCACCTTCTCTGTGCCTGGGAAGCACAAGTGTTCAAATTGCTTGGCAGAATCGCTTTTGTGCAGAAAACAGTAACACTTGTTCAGAACGAAAGAAAGCACAGAGCCCCAGATTTGCTGTTGTCCTGGAGAGCTTGCAGAGCACTGGGGAAAGGCAGGCAGAGAATTCCCTGCTAGCACCTTCTCTGTGCCTGTTCACATTGCTTCGCAGAATGGCTTTTGTGCAGAAAACAGTAACACTTGTTCAGAACGAAAGAAAGCACAGAGCCCCAGATTTTATGTTGTCCTGGAGAGCTTGCAGAGCACTGGGGAAAGGCAGGCAGAGAATTCCCTGCTAGCACCTTCTCTGTGCCTGTTCACATTGCTTCGCAGAATCGCTTTTGTGCATAAACAGTAACACTTGTTCAGAACGAAAGAAAGCACAGAGCCCCAGATTTGCTGTTGTCCTGGAGAGCTTGCAGAGCACTGGGGAAAGGCAGGCAGAGAATTCCCTGCTAGCACCTTCTCTGTGCCTGTTCACATTGCTTCGCAGAATCGCTTTTGTGCAGAAAACAGTAACACTTGTTCAGAACGAAAGAAAGCACAGAGCCCCAGATTTTATGTTGTCCTGGAGAGCTTGCAGAGCACTGGGGAAAGGCAGGCAGAGAATTCCCTGCTAGCACCTTCTCTGTGCCTGGGAAGCACAAGTGTTCACATTGCTTCGCAGAATCGCTGTTGTGCAGAAAACAGTAACACTTGTTCAGAACGAAAGAAAGCACAGAGCCCCAGATTTTATGTTGTCCTGGAGAGCTTGCAGAGCACTGGGGAAAGGCAGGCAGAGAATTCCCTGCTAGCACCTTCTCTGTGCCTGGGAAGCACAAGTGTTCACATTGCTTCGCAGAATCGCTTTTGTGCAGAAAACAGTAACACTTGTTCAGAACGAAAGAAAGCACAGAGCCCCAGATTTTATGTTGTCCTGGAGAGCTTGCAGAGCACTGGGGAAAGGCAGGCAGAGAATTCCCTGCTAGCACCTTCTCTGTGCCTGGGAAGCACAAGTGTTCACATTGCTTCGCAGAATCGCTTTTGTGCAGAAAACAGTAACACTTGTTCAGAACGAAAGAAAGCACAGAGCCCCAGATTTTATGTTGTCCTGGAGAGCTTGCAGAGCACTGGGGAAAGGCAGGCAGAGAATTCCCTGCTAGCACCTTCTCTGTGCCTGGGAAGCACAAGTGTTCACATTGCTTCGCAGAATCGCTTTTGTGCAGAAAACAGTAACACTTGTTCAGAACGAAAGAAAGCACAGAGCCCCAGATTTTATGTTGTCCTGGAGAGCTTGCAGAGCACTGGGGAAAGGCAGGCAGAGAATTCCCTGCTAGCACCTTCTCTGTGCCTGGGAAGCACAAGTGTTCACATTGCTTCGCAGAATCGCTTTTGTGCAGAAAACAGTAACACTTGTTCAGAACGAAAGAAAGCACAGAGCCCCAGATTTTATGTTGTCCTGGAGAGCTTGCAGAGCACTGGGGAAAGGCAGGCAGAGAATTCCCTGCTAGCACCTTCTCTGTGCCTGTTCACATTGCTTCGCAGAATCGCTTTTGTGCAGAAAACAGTAACACTTGTTCAGAAGGAAAGAAAGCACAGAGCCCCAGATTTGCTGTTGTCCTGGAGAGCTTGCAGAGCACTGGGGAAAGGCAGGCAGAGAATTCCCTGCTAGCACCTTCTCTGTGCCTGTTCACATTGCTTCGCAGAATCGCTTTTGTGCATAAACAGTAACACTTGTTCAGAACGAAAGAAAGCACAGAGCCCCAGATTTGCTGTTGTCCTGGAGAGCTTGCAGAGCACTGGGGAAAGGCAGGCAGAGAATTCCCTGCTAGCACCTTCTCTGTGCCTGGGAAGCAGAAGTGTTCACATTGCTTCGCAGAATCGCTGTTGTGCAGAAAACAGTAACACTTGTTCAGAACGAAAGAAAGCACAGAGCCCCAGATTTTATGTTGTCCTGGAGAGCTTGCAGAGCACTGGGGAAAGGCAGGCAGAGAATTCCCTGCTAGCACCTTCTCTGTGCCTGGGAAGCACAAGTGTTCACATTGCTTCGCAGAATCGCTTTTGTGCAGAAAACAGTAACACTTGTTCAGAACGAAAGAAAGCACAGAGCCACAGATTTGCTGTTGTCCTGGAGAGCTTGCAGAGCACTGGGGAAAGGCAGGCAGAGAATTCCCTGCTAGCACCTTCTCTGTGCCTGTTCACATTGCTTCGCAGAATGGCTTTTGTGCAGAAAACAGTAACACTTGTTCAGAACGAAAGAAAGCACAGAGCCCCAGATTTGCTGTTGTCCTGGAGAGCTTGCAGAGCACTGGGGAAAGGCAGGCAGAGAATTCCCTGCTAGCACCTTCTCTGTGCCTGTTCACATTGCTTCGCAGAATCGCTTTTGTGCATAAACAGTAACACTTGTTCAGAACGAAAGAAAGCACAGAGCCCCAGATTTGCTGTTGTCCTGGAGAGCTTGCAGAGCACTGGGGAAAGGCAGGCAGAGAATTCCCTGCTAGCACCTTCTCTGTGCCTGGGAAGCAGAAGTGTTCACATTGCTTCGCAGAATCGCTGTTGTGCAGAAAACACTAACACTTGTTCAGAACGAAAGAAAGCACAGAGCCCCAGATTTTATGTTGTCCTGGAGAGCTTGCAGAGCACTGGGGAAAGGCAGGCAGAGAATTCCCTGCTAGCACCTTCTCTGTGCCTGGGAAGCACAAGTGTTCACATTGCTTCGCAGAATCGCTTTTGTGCAGAAAACAGTAACACTTGTTCAGAACGAAAGAAAGCACAGAGCCCCAGATTTTATGTTGTCCTGGAGAGCTTGCAGAGCACTGGGGAAAGGCAGGCAGAGAATTCCCTGCTAGCACCTTCTCTGTGCCTGGGAAGCACAAGTGTTCACATTGCTTCGCAGAATCGGTTTTGTGCAGAAAACAGTAACACTTGTTCAGAACGAAAGAAAGCACAGAGCCCCAGATTTTATGTTGTCCTGGAGAGCTTGCAGAGCACCGGGGAAAGGCAGGCAGAGAATTCCCTGCTAGCACCTTCTCTGTGCCTGTTCACATTGCTTCGCAGAATCGCTTTTGTGCAGAAAACAGTAACACTTGTTCAGAACGAAAGAAAGCACAGAGCCCCAGATTTTATGTTGTCCTGGCGAGCTTGCAGAGCACTGGGGAAAGGCAGGCAGAGAATTCCCTGCTAGCACCTTCTCTGTGCCTGGGAAGCACAAGTGTTCACATTGCTTCGCAGAATCGCTTTTGTGCAGAAAACAGTAACACTTGTTCAGAACGAAAGAAAGCACAGAGCCCCAGATTTTATGTTGTCCTGGAGAGCTTGCAGAGCACTGGGGAAAGGCAGGCAGAGAATTCCCTGCTAGCACCTTCTCTGTGCCTGGGAAGCACAAGTGTTCAAATTGCTTGGCAGAATCGCTTTTGTGCAGAAAACAGTAACACTTGTTCAGAACGAAAGAAAGCACAGAGCCCCAGATTTGCTGTTGTCCTGGAGAGCTTGCAGAGCACTGGGGAAAGGCAGGCAGAGAATTCCCTGCTAGCACCTTCTCTGTGCCTGGGAAGCACAAGTGTTCACATTGCTTGGCAGAATCGCTTTTGTGCAGAAAACAGTAACACTTGTTCAGAACGAAAGAAAGCACAGAGCCCCAGATTTTATGTTGTCCTGGAGAGCTTGCAGAGCACTGGGGAAAGGCAGGCAGAGAATTCCCTGCTAGCACCTTCTCTGTGCCTGGGAAGCACAAGTGTTCACATTGCTTCGCAGAATCGGTTTTGTGCAGAAAACAGTAACACTTGTTCAGAACGAAAGAAAGCACAGAGCCCCAGATTTTATGTTGTCCTGGAGAGCTTGCAGAGCACCGGGGAAAGGCAGGCAGAGAATTCCCTGCTAGCACCTTCTCTGTGCCTGTTCACATTGCTTCGCAGAATCGCTTTTGTGCAGAAAACAGTAACACTTGTTCAGAACGAAAGAAAGCACAGAGCCCCAGATTTTATGTTGTCCTGGAGAGCTTGCAGAGCACTGGGGAAAGGCAGGCAGAGAATTCCCTGCTAGCACCTTCTCTGTGCCTGGGAAGCACAAGTGTTCACATTGCTTCGCAGAATCGCTTTTGTGCAGAAAACAGTAACACTTGTTCAGAACGAAAGAAAGCACAGAGCCCCAGATTTTATGTTGTCCTGGAGAGCTTGCAGAGCACTGGGGAAAGGCAGGCAGAGAATTCCCTGCTAGCACCTTCTCTGTGCCTGGGAAGCACAAGTGTTCAAATTGCTTGGCAGAATCGCTTTTGTGCAGAAAACAGTAACACTTGTTCAGAACGAAAGAAAGCACAGAGCCCCAGATTTGCTGTTGTCCTGGAGAGCTTGCAGAGCACTGGGGAAAGGCAGGCAGAGAATTCCCTGCTAGCACCTTCTCTGTGCCTGTTCACATTGCTTCGCAGAATCGCTTTTGTGCATAAACAGTAACACTTGTTCAGAACGAAAGAAAGCACAGAGCCCCAGATTTGCTGTTGTCCTGGAGAGCTTGCAGAGCACTGGGGAAAGGCAGGCAGAGAATTCCCTGCTAGCACCTTCTCTGTGCCTGTTCACATTGCTTCGCAGAATCGCTTTTGTGCAGAAAACAGTAACACTTGTTCAGAACGAAAGAAAGCACAGAGCCCCAGATTTTATGTTGTCCTGGAGAGCTTGCAGAGCACTGGGGAAAGGCAGGCAGAGAATTCCCTGCTAGCACCTTCTCTGTGCCTGGGAAGCACAAGTGTTCACATTGCTTCGCAGAATCGCTTTTGTGCAGAAAACAGTAACACTTGTTCAGAACGAAAGAAAGCACAGAGCCCCAGATTTTATGTTGTCCTGGAGAGCTTGCAGAGCACTGGGGAAAGGCAGGCAGAGAATTCCCTGCTAGCACCTTCTCTGTGCCTGGGAAGCAGAAGTGTTCAAATTGCTTGGCAGAATCGCTTTTGTGCAGAAAACAGTAACACTTGTTCAGAACGAAAGAAAGCACAGAGCCCCAGATTTGCTGTTGTCCTGGAGAGCTTGCAGAGCACTGGGGAAAGGCAGGCAGAGAATTCCCTGCTAGCACCTTCTCTGTGCCTGTTCACATTGCTTCGCAGAATGGCTTTTGTGCAGAAAACAGTAACACTTGTTCAGAACGAAAGAAAGCACAGAGCCCCAGATTTTATGTTGTCCTGGAGAGCTTGCAGAGCACTGGGGAAAGGCAGGCAGAGAATTCCCTGCTAGCACCTTCTCTGTGCCTGTTCACATTGCTTCGCAGAATCGCTTTTGTGCATAAACAGTAACACTTGTTCAGAACGAAAGAAAGCACAGAGCCCCAGATTTGCTGTTGTCCTGGAGAGCTTGCAGAGCACTGGGGAAAGGCAGGCAGAGAATTCCCTGCTAGCACCTTCTCTGTGCCTGGGAAGCAGAAGTGTTCACATTGCTTCGCAGAATCGCTGTTGTGCAGAAAACACTAACACTTGTTCAGAACGAAAGAAAGCACAGAGCCCCAGATTTTATGTTGTCCTGGAGAGCTTGCAGAGCACTGGGGAAAGGCAGGCAGAGAATTCCCTGCTAGCACCTTCTCTGTGCCTGGGAAGCACAAGTGTTCACATTGCTTCGCAGAATCGCTTTTGTGCAGAAAACAGTAACACTTGTTCAGAACGAAAGAAAGCACAGAGCCCCAGATTTTATGTTGTCCTGGAGAGCTTGCAGAGCACTGGGGAAAGGCAGGCAGAGAATTCCCTGCTAGCACCTTCTCTGTGCCTGGGAAGCACAAGTGTTCACATTGCTTCGCAGAATCGGTTTTGTGCAGAAAACAGTAACACTTGTTCAGAACGAAAGAAAGCATAGAGCCCCAGATTTTATGTTGTCCTGGAGAGCTTGCAGAGCACCGGGGAAAGGCAGGCAGAGAATTCCCTGCTAGCACCTTCTCTGTGCCTGTTCACATTGCTTCGCAGAATCGCTTTTGTGCAGAAAACAGTAACACTTGTTCAGAACGAAAGAAAGCACAGAGCCCCAGATTTTATGTTGTCCTGGCGAGCTTGCAGAGCACTGGGGAAAGGCAGGCAGAGAATTCCCTGCTAGCACCTTCTCTGTGCCTGGGAAGCACAAGTGTTCACATTGCTTCGCAGAATCGCTTTTGTGCAGAAAACAGTAACACTTGTTCAGAACGAAAGAAAGCACAGAGCCCCAGATTTTATGTTGTCCTGGAGAGCTTGCAGAGCACTGGGGAAAGGCAGGCAGAGAATTCCCTGCTAGCACCTTCTCTGTGCCTGGGAAGCACAAGTGTTCAAATTGCTTGGCAGAATCGCTTTTGTGCAGAAAACAGTAACACTTGTTCAGAACGAAAGAAAGCACAGAGCCCCAGATTTGCTGTTGTCCTGGAGAGCTTGCAGAGCACTGGGGAAAGGCAGGCAGAGAATTCCCTGCTAGCACCTTCTCTGTGCCTGTTCACATTGCTTCGCAGAATCGCTTTTGTGCAGAAAACAGTAACACTTGTTCAGAAGGAAAGAAAGCACAGAGCCCCAGATTTGCTGTTGTCCTGGAGAGCTTGCAGAGCACTGGGGAAAGGCAGGCAGAGAATTCCCTGCTAGCACCTTCTCTGTGCCTGTTCACATTGCTTCGCAGAATCGCTTTTGTGCAGAAAACAGTAACACTTGTTCAGAACGAAAGAAAGCACAGAGCCCCAGATTTGCTGTTGTCCTGGAGAGCTTGCAGAGCACTGGGGAAAGGCAGGCAGAGAATTCCCTGCTAGCACCTTCTCTGTGCCTGGGAAGCACAAGTGTTCACATTGCTTCGCAGAATCGCTTTTGTGCAGAAAACAGTAACACTTGTTCAGAACGAAAGAAAGCACAGAGCCCCAGATTTTATGTTGTCCTGGAGAGCTTGCAGAGCACTGGGGAAAGGCAGGCAGAGAATTCCCTGCTAGCACCTTCTCTGTGCCTGGGAAGCACAAGTGTTCACATTGCTTCGCAGAATCGCTTTTGTGCAGAAAACAGTAACACTTGTTCAGAACGAAAGAAAGCACAGAGCCCCAGATTTTATGTTGTCCTGGAGAGCTTGCAGAGCACTGGGGAAAGGCAGGCAGAGAATTCCCTGCTAGCACCTTCTCTGTGCCTGGGAAGCACAAGTGTTCACATTGCTTCGCAGAATCGCTTTTGTGCAGAAAACAGTAACACTTGTTCAGAACGAAAGAAAGCACAGAGCCCCAGATTTTATGTTGTCCTGGAGAGCTTGCAGAGCACTGGGGAAAGGCAGGCAGAGAATTCCCTGCTAGCACCTTCTCTGTGCCTGGGAAGCACAAGTGTTCACATTGCTTCGCAGAATCGCTTTTGTGCAGAAAACAGTAACACTTGTTCAGAACGAAAGAAAGCACAGAGCCCCAGATTTTATGTTGTCCTGGAGAGCTTGCAGAGCACTGGGGAAAGGCAGGCAGAGAATTCCCTGCTAGCACCTTCTCTGTGCCTGGGAAGCACAAGTGTTCACATTGCTTGGCAGAATCGCTTTTGTGCAGAAAACAGTAACACTTGTTCAGAACGAAAGAAAGCACAGAGCCCCAGATTTGCTGTTGTCCTGGAGAGCTTGCAGAGCACTGGGGAAAGGCAGGCAGAGAATTCCCTGCTAGCACCTTCTCTGTGCCTGGGAAGCAGAAGTGTTCACATTGCTTCCAGAATTGCTTTTGTGCAGAAAACACTAACACTTGTTCAGAACGAAAGAAAGCACAGAGCCCCAGATTTTATGTTGTCCTGGAGAGCTTGCAGAGCACTGGGGAAAGGCAGGCAGAGAATTCCCTGCTAGCACCTTCTCTGTGCCTGGGAAGCACAAGTGTTCACATTGCTTCGCAGAATCGCTTTTGTGCAGAAAACAGTAACACTTGTTCAGAACGAAAGAAAGCACAGAGCCCCAGATTTTATGTTGTCCTGGAGAGCTTGCAGAGCACTGGGGAAAGGCAGGCAGAGAATTCCCTGCTAGCACCTTCTCTGTGCCTGGGAAGCACAAGTGTTCACATTGCTTCGCAGAATCGCTTTTGTGCAGAAAACAGTAACACTTGTTCAGAACGAAAGAAAGCACAGAGCCCCAGATTTTATGTTGTCCTGGAGAGCTTGCAGAGCACTGGGGAAAGGCAGGCAGAGAATTCCCTGCTAGCACCTTCTCTGTGCCTGTTCACATTGCTTCGCAGAATCGCTTTTGTGCAGAAAACAGTAACACTTGTTCAGAACGAAAGAAAGCACAGAGCCCCAGATTTTATGTTGTCCTGGAGAGCTTGCAGAGCACTGGGGAAAGGCAGGCAGAGAATTCCCTGCTAGCACCTTCTCTGTGCCTGGGAAGCACAAGTGTTCACATTGCTTCGCAGAATCGCTTTTGTGCAGAAAACAGTAACACTTGTTCAGAACGAAAGAAAGCACAGAGCCCCAGATTTTATGTTGTCCTGGAGAGCTTGCAGAGCACTGGGGAAAGGCAGGCAGAGAATTCCCTGCTAGCACCTTCTCAGTGCCTGGGAAGCACAAGTGTTCACATTGCTTCGCAGAATCGCTTTTGTGCAGAAAACAGTAACACTTGTTCAGAACGAAAGAAAGCACAGAGCCCCAGATTTTATGTTGTCCTGGAGAGCTTGCAGAGCACTGGGGAAAGGCAGGCAGAGAATTCCCTGCTAGCACCTTCTCTGTGCCTGGGAAGCACAAGTGTTCACATTGCTTCGCAGAATCGCTTTTGTGCAGAAAACAGTAACACTTGTTCAGAACGAAAGAAAGCACAGAGCCCCAGATTTTATGTTGTCCTGGAGAGCTTGCAGAGCACTGGGGAAAGGCAGGCAGAGAATTCCCTGCTAGCACCTTCTCTGTGCCTGGGAAGCACAAGTGTTCACATTGCTTGGCAGAATCGCTTTTGTGCAGAAAACAGTAACACTTGTTCAGAACGAAAGAAAGCACAGAGCCCCAGATTTTATGTTGTCCTGGAGAGCTTGCAGAGCACTGGGGAAAGGCAGGCAGAGAATTCCCTGCTAGCACCTTCTCTGTGCCTGTTCACATTGCTTGGCAGAATCGCTTTTGTGCAGAAAACAGTAACACTTGTTCAGAAGGAAAGAAAGCACAGAGCCCCAGATTTTATGTTGTCCTGGAGAGCTTGCAGAGCACTGGGGAAAGGCAGGCAGAGAATTCCCTGCTAGCACCTTCTCTGTGCCTGGGAAGCACAAGTGTTCACATTGCTTCGCAGAATCGCTTTTGTGCAGAAAACAGTAACACTTGTTCAGAACGAAAGAAAGCACAGAGCCCCAGATTTTATGTTGTCCTGGAGAGCTTGCAGAGCACTGGGGAAAGGCAGGCAGAGAATTCCCTGCTAGCACCTTCTCTGTGCCTGGGAAGCACAAGTGTTCACATTGCTTCGCAGAATCGCTTTTGTGCAGAAAACAGTAACACTTGTTCAGAACGAAAGAAAGCACAGAGCCCCAGATTTTATGTTGTCCTGGAGAGCTTGCAGAGCACTGGGGAAAGGCAGGCAGAGAATTCCCTGCTAGCACCTTCTCTGTGCCTGGGAAGCACAAGTGTTCACATTGCTTCGCAGAATCGCTTTTGTGCAGAAAACAGTAACACTTGTTCAGAACGAAAGAAAGCACAGAGCCCCAGATTTTATGTTGTCCTGGAGAGCTTGCAGAGCACTGGGGAAAGGCAGGCAGAGAATTCCCTGCTAGCACCTTCTCTGTGCCTGGGAAGCACAAGTGTTCACATTGCTTCGCAGAATTGCTTTTGTGCAGAAAACAGTAACACTTGTTCAGAACGAAAGAAAGCACAGAGCCCCAGATTTTATGTTGTCCTGGAGAGCTTGCAGAGCACTGGGGAAAGGCAGGCAGAGAATTCCCTGCTAGCACCTTCTCTGTGCCTGGGAAGCACAAGTGTTCACATTGCTTCGCAGAATCGCTTTTGTGCAGAAAACAGTAACACTTGTTCAGAACGAAAGAAAGCACAGAGCCCCAGATTTTATGTTGTCCTGGAGAGCTTGCAGAGCACTGGGGAAAGGCAGGCAGAGAATTCCCTGCTAGCACCTTCTCTGTGCCTGGGAAGCACAAGTGTTCACATTGCTTCGCAGAATCGCTTTTGTGCAGAAAACAGTAACACTTGTTCAGAACGAAAGAAAGCACAGGGCCCCAGATTTTATGTTGTCCTGGAGAGCTTGCAGAGCACTGGGGAAAGGCAGGCAGAGAATTCCCTGCTAGCACCTTCTCTGTGCCTGGGAAGCAGAAGTGTTCACATTGCTTCGCAGAATCGCTTTTGTGCAGAAAACAGTAACAATTGTTCAGAACGAAAGAAAGCACAGAGCCCCAGATTTTATGTTGTCCTGGAGAGCTTGCAGAGCACTGGGGAAAGGCAGGCAGAGAATTCCCTGCTAGCACCTTCTCTGTGCCTGGGAAGCAGAAGTGTTCACATTGCTTCCAGAATTGCTTTTGTGCAGAAAACACTAACACTTGTTCAGAACGAAAGAAAGCACAGAGCCCCAGATTTTATGTTGTCCTGGAGAGCTTGCAGAGCACTGGGGAAAGGCAGGCAGAGAATTCCCTGCTAGCACCTTCTCTGTGCCTGGGAAGCACAAGTGTTCACATTGCTTCGCAGAATCGCTTTTGTGCAGAAAACAGTAACACTTGTTCAGAACGAAAGAAAGCACAGAGCCCCAGATTTTATGTTGTCCTGGAGAGCTTGCAGAGCACTGGGGAAAGGCAGGCAGAGAATTCCCTGCTAGCACCTTCTCTGTGCCTGGGAAGCACAAGTGTTCACATTGCTTCGCAGAATCGCTTTTGTGCAGAAAACAGTAACACTTGTTCAGAACGAAAGAAAGCACAGAGCCCCAGATTTTATGTTGTCCTGGAGAGCTTGCAGAGCACTGGGGAAAGGCAGGCAGAGAATTCCCTGCTAGCACCTTCTCTGTGCCTGTTCACATTGCTTCGCAGAATCGCTTTTGTGCAGAAAACAGTAACACTTGTTCAGAACGAAAGAAAGCACAGAGCCCCAGATTTTATGTTGTCCTGGAGAGCTTGCAGAGCACTGGGGAAAGGCAGGCAGAGAATTCCCTGCTAGCACCTTCTCTGTGCCTGGGAAGCACAAGTGTTCACATTGCTTCGCAGAATCGCTTTTGTGCAGAAAACAGTAACACTTGTTCAGAACGAAAGAAAGCACAGAGCCCCAGATTTTATGTTGTCCTGGAGAGCTTGCAGAGCACTGGGGAAAGGCAGGCAGAGAATTCCCTGCTAGCACCTTCTCTGTGCCTGGGAAGCACAAGTGTTCACATTGCTTCGCAGAATCGCTTTTGTGCAGAAAACAGTAACACTTGTTCAGAACGAAAGAAAGCACAGAGCCCCAGATTTTATGTTGTCCTGGAGAGCTTGCAGAGCACTGGGGAAAGGCAGGCAGAGAATTCCCTGCTAGCACCTTCTCTGTGCCTGTTCACATTGCTTCGCAGAATCGCTTTTGTGCAGAAAACAGTAACACTTGTTCAGAACGAAAGAAAGCACAGAGCCCCAGATTTTATGTTGTCCTGGAGAGCTTGCAGAGCACTGGGGAAAGGCAGGCAGAGAATTCCCTGCTAGCACCTTCTCTGTGCCTGGGAAGCACAAGTGTTCACATTGCTTCGCAGAATCGCTTTTGTGCAGAAAACAGTAACACTTGTTCAGAACGAAAGAAAGCACAGAGCCCCAGATTTTATGTTGTCCTGGAGAGCTTGCAGAGCACTGGGGAAAGGCAGGCAGAGAATTCCCTGCTAGCACCTTCTCTGTGCCTGGGAAGCACAAGTGTTCACATTGCTTCGCAGAATCGCTTTTGTGCAGAAAACAGTAACACTTGTTCAGAATGAAAGAAAGCACAGTGCCCCAGATTTTATGTTGTCCTGGAGAGCTTGCAGAGCACTGGGGAAAGGCAGGCAGAGAATTCCCTGCTAGCACCTTCTCTGTGCCTGGGAAGCACAAGTGTTCACATTGCTTCGCAGAATCGCTTTTGTGCAGAAAAGAGTAACACTTGTTCAGAATGAAAGAAAGCACAGAGCCCCAGATTTTATGTTGTCCTGGAGAGCTTGCAGAGCACTGGGGAAAGGCAGGCAGAGAATTCCCTGCTAGCACCTTCTCTGTGCCTGGGAAGCACAAGTGTTCACATTGCTTCGCAGAATCGCTTTTGTGCAGAAAACAGTAACACTTGTTCAGAACGAAAGAAAGCACAGAGCCCCAGATTTTATGTTGTCCTGGAGAGCTTGCAGAGCACTGGGGAAAGGCAGGCAGAGAATTCCCTGCTAGCACCTTCTCTGTGCCTGGGAAGCACAAGTGTTCACATTGCTTCGCAGAATCGCTTTTGTGCAGAAAACAGTAACACTTGTTCAGAACGAAAGAAAGCACAGAGCCCCAGATTTTATGTTGTCCTGGAGAGCTTGCAGAGCACTGGGGAAAGGCAGGCAGAGAATTCCCTGCTAGCACCTTCTCTGTGCCTGTTCACATTGCTTCGCAGAATCGCTTTTGTGCAGAAAACAGTAACACTTGTTCAGAACGAAAGAAAGCACAGAGCCCCAGATTTTATGTTGTCCTGGAGAGCTTGCAGAGCACTGGGGAAAGGCAGGCAGAGAATTCCCTGCTAGCACCTTCTCTGTGCCTGGGAAGCACAAGTGTTCACATTGCTTCGCAGAATCGCTTTTGTGCAGAAAACAGTAACACTTGTTCAGAACGAAAGAAAGCACAGAGCCCCAGATTTTATGTTGTCCTGGAGAGCTTGCAGAGCACTGGGGAAAGGCAGGCAGAGAATTCCCTGCTAGCACCTTCTCTGTGCCTGGGAAGCACAAGTGTTCACATTGCTTCGCAGAATCGCTTTTGTGCAGAAAACAGTAACACTTGTTCAGAACGAAAGAAAGCACAGAGCCCCAGATTTTATGTTGTCCTGGAGAGCTTGCAGAGCACTGGGGAAAGGCAGGCAGAGAATTCCCTGCTAGCACCTTCTCTGTGCCTGGGAAGCACAAGTGTTCACATTGCTTCGCAGAATCGCTTTTGTGCAGAAAACAGTAACACTTGTTCAGAACGAAAGAAAGCACAGAGCCCCAGATTTTATGTTGTCCTGGAGAGCTTGCAGAGCACTGGGGAAAGGCAGGCAGAGAATTCCCTGCTAGCACCTTCTCTGTGCCTGTTCACATTGCTTCGCAGAATCGCTTTTGTGCAGAAAACAGTAACACTTGTTCAGAACGAAAGAAAGCACAGAGCCCCAGATTTTATGTTGTCCTGGAGAGCTTGCAGAGCACTGGGGAAAGGCAGGCAGAGAATTCCCTGCTAGCACCTTCTCTGTGCCTGGGAAGCACAAGTGTTCACATTGCTTCGCAGAATCGCTTTTGTGCAGAAAACAGTAACACTTGTTCAGAACGAAAGAAAGCACAGAGCCCCAGATTTTATGTTGTCCTGGAGAGCTTGCAGAGCACTGGGGAAAGGCAGGCAGAGAATTCCCTGCTAGCACCTTCTCTGTGCCTGGGAAGCACAAGTGTTCACATTGCTTCGCAGAATCGCTTTTGTGCAGAAAACAGTAACACTTGTTCAGAATGAAAGAAAGCACAGTGCCCCAGATTTTATGTTGTCCTGGAGAGCTTGCAGAGCACTGGGGAAAGGCAGGCAGAGAATTCCCTGCTAGCACCTTCTCTGTGCCTGGGAAGCACAAGTGTTCACATTGCTTCGCAGAATCGCTTTTGTGCAGAAAAGAGTAACACTTGTTCAGAATGAAAGAAAGCACAGAGCCCCAGATTTTATGTTGTCCTGGAGAGCTTGCAGAGCACTGGGGAAAGGCAGGCAGAGAATTCCCTGCTAGCACCTTCTCTGTGCCTGGGAAGCACAAGTGTTCACATTGCTTCGCAGAATCGCTTTTGTGCAGAAAACAGTAACACTTGTTCAGAACGAAAGAAAGCACAGAGCCCCAGATTTTATGTTGTCCTGGAGAGCTTGCAGAGCACTGGGGAAAGGCAGGCAGAGAATTCCCTGCTAGCACCTTCTCTGTGCCTGGGAAGCACAAGTGTTCACATTGCTTCGCAGAATCGCTTTTGTGCAGAAAACAGTAACACTTGTTCAGAACGAAAGAAAGCACAGAGCCCCAGATTTTATGTTGTCCTGGAGAGCTTGCAGAGCACTGGGGAAAGGCAGGCAGAGAATTCCCTGCTAGCACCTTCTCTGTGCCTGTTCACATTGCTTCGCAGAATCGCTTTTGTGCAGAAAACAGTAACACTTGTTCAGAACGAAAGAAAGCACAGAGCCCCAGATTTTATGTTGTCCTGGAGAGCTTGCAGAGCACTGGGGAAAGGCAGGCAGAGAATTCCCTGCTAGCACCTTCTCTGTGCCTGGGAAGCACAAGTGTTCACATTGCTTCGCAGAATCGCTTTTGTGCAGAAAACAGTAACACTTGTTCAGAACGAAAGAAAGCACAGAGCCCCAGATTTTATGTTGTCCTGGAGAGCTTGCAGAGCACTGGGGAAAGGCAGGCAGAGAATTCCCTGCTAGCACCTTCTCTGTGCCTGTTCACATTGCTTCGCAGAATCGCTTTTGTGCAGAAAACAGTAACACTTGTTCAGAACGAAAGAAAGCACAGAGCCCCAGATTTTATGTTGTCCTGGAGAGCTTGCAGAGCACTGGGGAAAGGCAGGCAGAGAATTCCCTGCTAGCACCTTCTCTGTGCCTGGGAAGCACAAGTGTTCACATTGCTTCGCAGAATCGCTTTTGTGCAGAAAACAGTAACACTTGTTCAGAACGAAAGAAAGCACAGAGCCCCAGATTTTATGTTGTCCTGGAGAGCTTGCAGAGCACTGGGGAAAGGCAGGCAGAGAATTCCCTGCTAGCACCTTCTCTGTGCCTGGGAAGCACAAGTGTTCACATTGCTTCGCAGAATCGCTTTTGTGCAGAAAACAGTAACACTTGTTCAGAATGAAAGAAAGCACAGTGCCCCAGATTTTATGTTGTCCTGGAGAGCTTGCAGAGCACTGGGGAAAGGCAGGCAGAGAATTCCCTGCTAGCACCTTCTCTGTGCCTGGGAAGCACAAGTGTTCACATTGCTTCGCAGAATCGCTTTTGTGCAGAAAAGAGTAACACTTGTTCAGAATGAAAGAAAGCACAGAGCCCCAGATTTTATGTTGTCCTGGAGAGCTTGCAGAGCACTGGGGAAAGGCAGGCAGAGAATTCCCTGCTAGCACCTTCTCTGTGCCTGGGAAGCACAAGTGTTCACATTGCTTCGCAGAATCGCTTTTGTGCAGAAAACAGTAACACTTGTTCAGAACGAAAGAAAGCACAGAGCCCCAGATTTTATGTTGTCCTGGAGAGCTTGCAGAGCACTGGGGAAAGGCAGGCAGAGAATTCCCTGCTAGCACCTTCTCTGTGCCTGGGAAGCACAAGTGTTCACATTGCTTCGCAGAATCGCTTTTGTGCAGAAAACAGTAACACTTGTTCAGAACGAAAGAAAGCACAGAGCCCCAGATTTTATGTTGTCCTGGAGAGCTTGCAGAGCACTGGGGAAAGGCAGGCAGAGAATTCCCTGCTAGCACCTTCTCTGTGCCTGTTCACATTGCTTCGCAGAATCGCTTTTGTGCAGAAAACAGTAACACTTGTTCAGAACGAAAGAAAGCACAGAGCCCCAGATTTTATGTTGTCCTGGAGAGCTTGCAGAGCACTGGGGAAAGGCAGGCAGAGAATTCCCTGCTAGCACCTTCTCTGTGCCTGGGAAGCACAAGTGTTCACATTGCTTCGCAGAATCGCTTTTGTGCAGAAAACAGTAACACTTGTTCAGAACGAAAGAAAGCACAGAGCCCCAGATTTTATGTTGTCCTGGAGAGCTTGCAGAGCACTGGGGAAAGGCAGGCAGAGAATTCCCTGCTAGCACCTTCTCTGTGCCTGGGAAGCACAAGTGTTCACATTGCTTCGCAGAATCGCTTTTGTGCAGAAAACAGTAACACTTGTTCAGAACGAAAGAAAGCACAGAGCCCCAGATTTTATGTTGTCCTGGAGAGCTTGCAGAGCACTGGGGAAAGGCAGGCAGAGAATTCCCTGCTAGCACCTTCTCTGTGCCTGGGAAGCACAAGTGTTCACATTGCTTCGCAGAATCGCTTTTGTGCAGAAAACAGTAACACTTGTTCAGAACGAAAGAAAGCACAGAGCCCCAGATTTTATGTTGTCCTGGAGAGCTTGCAGAGCACTGGGGAAAGGCAGGCAGAGAATTCCCTGCTAGCACCTTCTCTGTGCCTGGGAAGCACAAGTGTTCACATTGCTTCGCAGAATCGCTTTTGTGCAGAAAACAGTAACACTTGTTCAGAATGAAAGAAAGCACAGAGCCCCAGATTTTATGTTGTCCTGGAGAGCTTGCAGAGCACTGGGGAAAGGCAGGCAGAGAATTCCCTGCTAGCACCTTCTCTGTGCCTGGGAAGCACAAGTGTTCACATTGCTTCGCAGAATCGCTTTTGTGCAGAGAAGAGTAACACTTGTTCAGAATGAAAGAAAGCACAGAGCCCCAGATTTTATGTTGTCCTGGAGAGCTTGCAGAGCACTGGGGAAAGGCAGGCAGAGAATTCCCTGCTAGCACCTTCTCTGTGCCTGGGAAGCACAAGTGTTCACATTGCTTCGCAGAATCGCTTTTGTGCAGAAAACAGTAACACTTGTTCAGAACGAAAGAAAGCACAGAGCCCCAGATTTTATGTTGTCCTGGAGAGCTTGCAGAGCACTGGGGAAAGGCAGGCAGAGAATTCCCTGCTAGCACCTTCTCAGTGCCTGGGAAGCACAAGTGTTCACATTGCTTCGCAGAATCGCTTTTGTGCAGAAAACAGTAACACTTGTTCAGAACGAAAGAAAGCACAGAGCCCCAGATTTTATGTTGTCCTGGAGAGCTTGCAGAGCACTGGGGAAAGGCAGGCAGAGAATTCCCTGCTAGCACCTTCTCTGTGCCTGGGAAGCACAAGTGTTCACATTGCTTCGCAGAATCGCTTTTGTGCAGAAAACAGTAACACTTGTTCAGAACGAAAGAAAGCACAGAGCCCCAGATTTTATGTTGTCCTGGAGAGCTTGCAGAGCACTGGGGAAAGGCAGGCAGAGAATTCCCTGCTAGCACCTTCTCTGTGCCTGGGAAGCACAAGTGTTCACATTGCTTCGCAGAATCGCTTTTGTGCAGAAAACAGTAACACTTGTTCAGAATGAAAGAAAGCACAGAGCCCCAGATTTTATGTTGTCCTGGAGAGCTTGCAGAGCACTGGGGAAAGGCAGGCAGAGAATTCCCTGCTAGCACCTTCTCTGTGCCTGGGAAGCACAAGTGTTCACATTGCTTCGCAGAATCGCTTTTGTGCAGAAAAGAGTAACACTTGTTCAGAATGAAAGAAAGCACAGAGCCCCAGATTTTATGTTGTCCTGGAGAGCTTGCAGAGCACTGGGGAAAGGCAGGCAGAGAATTCCCTGCTAGCACCTTCTCTGTGCCTGGGAAGCACAAGTGTTCACATTGCTTCGCAGAATCGCTTTTGTGCAGAAAACAGTAACACTTGTTCAGAACGAAAGAAAGCACAGAGCCCCAGATTTTATGTTGTCCTGGAGAGCTTGCAGAGCACTGGGGAAAGGCAGGCAGAGAATTCCCTGCTAGCACCTTCTCTGTTCCTGTTCACATTGCTTGGCAGAATCGCTTTTGTGCAGAAAACAGTAACACTTGTTCAGAACGAAAGAAAGCACAGAGCCCCAGATTTTATGTTGTCCTGGAGAGCTTGCAGAGCACTGGGGAAAGGCAGGCAGAGAATTCCCTGCTAGCACCTTCTCTGTGCCTGGGAAGCACAAGTGTTCACATTGCTTCGCAGAATCGCTTTTGTGCAGAAAACAGTAACACTTGTTCAGAACGAAAGAAAGCACAGAGCCCCAGATTTTATGTTGTCCTGGAGAGCTTGCAGAGCACTGGGGAAAGGCAGGCAGAGAATTCCCTGCTAGCACCTTCTCTGTGCCTGGGAAGCACAAGTGTTCACATTGCTTCGCAGAATCGCTTTTGTGCAGAAAACAGTAACACTTGTTCAGAATGAAAGAAAGCACAGTGCCCCAGATTTTATGTTGTCCTGGAGAGCTTGCAGAGCACTGGGGAAAGGCAGGCAGAGAATTCCCTGCTAGCACCTTCTCTGTGCCTGGGAAGCACAAGTGTTCACATTGCTTCGCAGAATCGCTTTTGTGCAGAAAACAGTAACACTTGTTCAGAACGAAAGAAAGCACAGAGCCCCAGATTTTATGTTGTCCTGGAGAGCTTGCAGAGCACTGGGGAAAGGCAGGCAGAGAATTCCCTGCTAGCACCTTCTCTGTGCCTGGGAAGCACAAGTGTTCACATTGCTTCGCAGAATCGCTTTTGTGCAGAAAACAGTAACACTTGTTCAGAATGAAAGAAAGCACAGAGCCCCAGATTTTATGTTGTCCTGGAGAGCTTGCAGAGCACTGGGGAAAGGCAGGCAGAGAATTCCCTGCTAGCACCTTCTCTGTGCCTGGGAAGCACAAGTGTTCACATTGCTTCGCAGAATCGCTTTTGTGCAGAGAAGAGTAACACTTGTTCAGAATGAAAGAAAGCACAGAGCCCCAGATTTTATGTTGTCCTGGAGAGCTTGCAGAGCACTGGGGAAAGGCAGGCAGAGAATTCCCTGCTAGCACCTTCTCTGTGCCTGGGAAGCACAAGTGTTCACATTGCTTCGCAGAATCGCTTTTGTGCAGAAAACAGTAACACTTGTTCAGAACGAAAGAAAGCACAGAGCCCCAGATTTTATGTTGTCCTGGAGAGCTTGCAGAGCACTGGGGAAAGGCAGGCAGAGAATTCCCTGCTAGCACCTTCTCTGTGCCTGGGAAGCAGAAGTGTTCACATTGCTTCGCAGAATCGCTTTTGTGCAGAAAACAGTAACACTTGTTCAGAACGAAAGAAAGCACAGAGCCCCAGATTTTATGTTGTCCTGGAGAGCTTGCAGAGCACTGGGGAAAGGCAGGCAGAGAATTCCCTGCTAGCACCTTCTCTGTGCCTGGGAAGCACAAGTGTTCACATTGCTTCGCAGAATCGCTTTTGTGCAGAAAACAGTAACACTTGTTCAGAACGAAAGAAAGCACAGAGCCCCAGATTTTATGTTGTCCTGGAGAGCTTGCAGAGCACTGGGGAAAGGCAGGCAGAGAATTCCCTGCTAGCACCTTCTCTGTGCCTGGGAAGCACAAGTGTTCACATTGCTTCGCAGAATCGCTTTTGTGCAGAAAACAGTAACACTTGTTCAGAATGAAAGAAAGCACAGAGCCCCAGATTTTATGTTGTCCTGGAGAGCTTGCAGAGCACTGGGGAAAGGCAGGCAGAGAATTCCCTGCTAGCACCTTCTCTGTGCCTGGGAAGCACAAGTGTTCACATTGCTTCGCAGAATCGCTTTTGTGCAGAAAAGAGTAACACTTGTTCAGAATGAAAGAAAGCACAGAGCCCCAGATTTTATGTTGTCCTGGAGAGCTTGCAGAGCACTGGGGAAAGGCAGGCAGAGAATTCCCTGCTAGCACCTTCTCTGTGCCTGGGAAGCACAAGTGTTCACATTGCTTCGCAGAATCGCTTTTGTGCAGAAAACAGTAACACTTGTTCAGAACGAAAGAAAGCACAGAGCCCCAGATTTTATGTTGTCCTGGAGAGCTTGCAGAGCACTGGGGAAAGGCAGGCAGAGAATTCCCTGCTAGCACCTTCTCTGTGCCTGTTCACATTGCTTCGCAGAATCGCTTTTGTGCAGAAAACAGTAACACTTGTTCAGAACGAAAGAAAGCACAGAGCCCCAGATTTTATGTTGTCCTGGAGAGCTTGCAGAGCACTGGGGAAAGGCAGGCAGAGAATTCCCTGCTAGCACCTTCTCTGTGCCTGGGAAGCACAAGTGTTCACATTGCTTGGCAGAATCGCTTTTGTGCAGAAAACAGTAACACTTGTTCAGAACGAAAGAAAGCACAGAGCCCCAGATTTTATGTTGTCCTGGAGAGCTTGCAGAGCACTGGGGAAAGGCAGGCAGAGAATTCCCTGCTAGCACCTTCTCTGTGCCTGGGAAGCACAAGTGTTCACATTGCTTCGCAGAATCGCTTTTGTGCAGAAAACAGTAACACTTGTTCAGAATGAAAGAAAGCACAGAGCCCCAGATTTTATGTTGTCCTGGAGAGCTTGCAGAGCACTGGGGAAAGGCAGGCAGAGAATTCCCTGCTAGCACCTTCTCTGTGCCTGGGAAGCACAAGTGTTCACATTGCTTGGCAGAATCGCTTTTGTGCAGAAAACAGTAACACTTGTTCAGAACGAAAGAAAGCACAGAGCCCCAGATTTTATGTTGTCCTGGAGAGCTTGCAGAGCACTGGGGAAAGGCAGGCAGAGAATTCCCTGCTAGCACCTTCTCTGTGCCTGTTCACATTGCTTCGCAGAATCGCTTTTGTGCAGAAAACAGTAACACTTGTTCAGAACGAAAGAAAGCACAGAGCCCCAGATTTGCTGTTGTCCTGGAGAGCTTGCAGAGCACTGGGGAAAGGCAGGCAGAGAATTCCCTGCTAGCACCTTCTCTGTGCCTGGGAAGCAGAAGTGTTCACATTGCTTCGCAGAATCGCTTTTGTGCAGAAAACAGTAACACTTGTTCAGAACGAAAGAAAGCACAGAGCCCCAGATTTTATGTTGTCCTGGAGAGCTTGCAGAGCACTGGGGAAAGGCAGGCAGAGAATTCCCTGCTAGCACCTTCTCTGTGCCTGGGAAGCACAAGTGTTCACATTGCTTCGCAGAATCGCTTTTGTGCAGAAAACAGTAACACTCGTTCAGAACGAAAGAAAGCACAGAGCCCCAGATTTTATGTTGTCCTGGAGAGCTTGCAGAGCACTGGGGAAAGGCAGGCAGAGAATTCCCTGCTAGCACCTTCTCTGTGCCTGGGAAGCACAAGTGTTCACATTGCTTGGCAGAATCGCTTTTGTGCAGAAAACAGTAACACTTGTTCAGAACGAAAGAAAGCACAGAGCCCCAGATTTGCTGTTGTCCTGGAGAGCTTGCAGAGCACTGGGGAAAGGCAGGCAGAGAATTCCCTGCTAGCACCTTCTCTGTGCCTGTTCACATTGCTTCGCAGAATGGCTTTTGTGCAGAAAACAGTAACACTTGTTCAGAACGAAAGAAAGCACAGAGCCCCAGATTTGCTGTTGTCCTGGAGAGCTTGCAGAGCACTGGGGAAAGGCAGGCAGAGAATTCCCTGCTAGCACCTTCTCTGTGCCTGTTCACATTGCTTCGCAGAATCGCTTTTGTGCATAAACAGTAACACTTGTTCAGAACGAAAGAAAGCACAGAGCCCCAGATTTGCTGTTGTCCTGGAGAGCTTGCAGAGCACTGGGGAAAGGCAGGCAGAGAATTCCCTGCTAGCACCTTCTCTGTGCCTGGGAAGCAGAAGTGTTCACATTGCTTCGCAGAATCGCTGTTGTGCAGAAAACAGTAACACTTGTTCAGAACGAAAGAAAGCACAGAGCCCCAGATTTTATGTTGTCCTGGAGAGCTTGCAGAGCACTGGGGAAAGGCAGGCAGAGAATTCCCTGCTAGCACCTTCTCAGTGCCTGGGAAGCACAAGTGTTCACATTGCTTCGCAGAATCGCTTTTGTGCAGAAAACAGTAACACTTGTTCAGAACGAAAGAAAGCACAGAGCCCCAGATTTTATGTTGTCCTGGAGAGCTTGCAGAGCACTGGGGAAAGGCAGGCAGAGAATTCCCTGCTAGCACCTTCTCTGTGCCTGGGAAGCACAAGTGTTCACATTGCTTCGCAGAATCGCTTTTGTGCAGAAAACAGTAACACTTGTTCAGAACGAAAGAAAGCACAGAGCCCCAGATTTTATGTTGTCCTGGAGAGCTTGCAGAGCACTGGGGAAAGGCAGGCAGAGAATTCCCTGCTAGCACCTTCTCTGTGCCTGGGAAGCACAAGTGTTCACATTGCTTCGCAGAATCGCTTTTGTGCAGAAAACAGTAACACTTGTTCAGAATGAAAGAAAGCACAGAGCCCCAGATTTTATGTTGTCCTGGAGAGCTTGCAGAGCACTGGGGAAAGGCAGGCAGAGAATTCCCTGCTAGCACCTTCTCTGTGCCTGGGAAGCACAAGTGTTCACATTGCTTCGCAGAATCGCTTTTGTGCAGAAAAGAGTAACACTTGTTCAGAATGAAAGAAAGCACAGAGCCCCAGATTTTATGTTGTCCTGGAGAGCTTGCAGAGCACTGGGGAAAGGCAGGCAGAGAATTCCCTGCTAGCACCTTCTCTGTGCCTGGGAAGCACAAGTGTTCACATTGCTTCGCAGAATCGCTTTTGTGCAGAAAACAGTAACACTTGTTCAGAACGAAAGAAAGCACAGAGCCCCAGATTTTATGTTGTCCTGGAGAGCTTGCAGAGCACTGGGGAAAGGCAGGCAGAGAATTCCCTGCTAGCACCTTCTCTGTTCCTGTTCACATTGCTTGGCAGAATCGCTTTTGTGCAGAAAACAGTAACACTTGTTCAGAACGAAAGAAAGCACAGAGCCCCAGATTTTATGTTGTCCTGGAGAGCTTGCAGAGCACTGGGGAAAGGCAGGCAGAGAATTCCCTGCTAGCACCTTCTCTGTGCCTGGGAAGCACAAGTGTTCACATTGCTTCGCAGAATCGCTTTTGTGCAGAAAACAGTAACACTTGTTCAGAACGAAAGAAAGCACAGAGCCCCAGATTTTATGTTGTCCTGGAGAGCTTGCAGAGCACTGGGGAAAGGCAGGCAGAGAATTCCCTGCTAGCACCTTCTCTGTGCCTGGGAAGCACAAGTGTTCACATTGCTTCGCAGAATCGCTTTTGTGCAGAAAACAGTAACACTTGTTCAGAATGAAAGAAAGCACAGTGCCCCAGATTTTATGTTGTCCTGGAGAGCTTGCAGAGCACTGGGGAAAGGCAGGCAGAGAATTCCCTGCTAGCACCTTCTCTGTGCCTGGGAAGCACAAGTGTTCACATTGCTTCGCAGAATCGCTTTTGTGCAGAAAACAGTAACACTTGTTCAGAACGAAAGAAAGCACAGAGCCCCAGATTTTATGTTGTCCTGGAGAGCTTGCAGAGCACTGGGGAAAGGCAGGCAGAGAATTCCCTGCTAGCACCTTCTCTGTGCCTGGGAAGCACAAGTGTTCACATTGCTTCGCAGAATCGCTTTTGTGCAGAAAACAGTAACACTTGTTCAGAATGAAAGAAAGCACAGAGCCCCAGATTTTATGTTGTCCTGGAGAGCTTGCAGAGCACTGGGGAAAGGCAGGCAGAGAATTCCCTGCTAGCACCTTCTCTGTGCCTGGGAAGCACAAGTGTTCACATTGCTTCGCAGAATCGCTTTTGTGCAGAGAAGAGTAACACTTGTTCAGAATGAAAGAAAGCACAGAGCCCCAGATTTTATGTTGTCCTGGAGAGCTTGCAGAGCACTGGGGAAAGGCAGGCAGAGAATTCCCTGCTAGCACCTTCTCTGTGCCTGGGAAGCACAAGTGTTCACATTGCTTCGCAGAATCGCTTTTGTGCAGAAAACAGTAACACTTGTTCAGAACGAAAGAAAGCACAGAGCCCCAGATTTTATGTTGTCCTGGAGAGCTTGCAGAGCACTGGGGAAAGGCAGGCAGAGAATTCCCTGCTAGCACCTTCTCTGTGCCTGGGAAGCAGAAGTGTTCACATTGCTTCGCAGAATCGCTTTTGTGCAGAAAACAGTAACACTTGTTCAGAACGAAAGAAAGCACAGAGCCCCAGATTTTATGTTGTCCTGGAGAGCTTGCAGAGCACTGGGGAAAGGCAGGCAGAGAATTCCCTGCTAGCACCTTCTCTGTGCCTGGGAAGCACAAGTGTTCACATTGCTTCGCAGAATCGCTTTTGTGCAGAAAACAGTAACACTTGTTCAGAACGAAAGAAAGCACAGAGCCCCAGATTTTATGTTGTCCTGGAGAGCTTGCAGAGCACTGGGGAAAGGCAGGCAGAGAATTCCCTGCTAGCACCTTCTCTGTGCCTGGGAAGCACAAGTGTTCACATTGCTTCGCAGAATCGCTTTTGTGCAGAAAACAGTAACACTTGTTCAGAATGAAAGAAAGCACAGAGCCCCAGATTTTATGTTGTCCTGGAGAGCTTGCAGAGCACTGGGGAAAGGCAGGCAGAGAATTCCCTGCTAGCACCTTCTCTGTGCCTGGGAAGCACAAGTGTTCACATTGCTTCGCAGAATCGCTTTTGTGCAGAAAAGAGTAACACTTGTTCAGAATGAAAGAAAGCACAGAGCCCCAGATTTTATGTTGTCCTGGAGAGCTTGCAGAGCACTGGGGAAAGGCAGGCAGAGAATTCCCTGCTAGCACCTTCTCTGTGCCTGGGAAGCACAAGTGTTCACATTGCTTCGCAGAATCGCTTTTGTGCAGAAAACAGTAACACTTGTTCAGAACGAAAGAAAGCACAGAGCCCCAGATTTTATGTTGTCCTGGAGAGCTTGCAGAGCACTGGGGAAAGGCAGGCAGAGAATTCCCTGCTAGCACCTTCTCTGTGCCTGTTCACATTGCTTCGCAGAATCGCTTTTGTGCAGAAAACAGTAACACTTGTTCAGAACGAAAGAAAGCACAGAGCCCCAGATTTTATGTTGTCCTGGAGAGCTTGCAGAGCACTGGGGAAAGGCAGGCAGAGAATTCCCTGCTAGCACCTTCTCTGTGCCTGGGAAGCACAAGTGTTCACATTGCTTGGCAGAATCGCTTTTGTGCAGAAAACAGTAACACTTGTTCAGAACGAAAGAAAGCACAGAGCCCCAGATTTTATGTTGTCCTGGAGAGCTTGCAGAGCACTGGGGAAAGGCAGGCAGAGAATTCCCTGCTAGCACCTTCTCTGTGCCTGGGAAGCACAAGTGTTCACATTGCTTCGCAGAATCGCTTTTGTGCAGAAAACAGTAACACTTGTTCAGAATGAAAGAAAGCACAGAGCCCCAGATTTTATGTTGTCCTGGAGAGCTTGCAGAGCACTGGGGAAAGGCAGGCAGAGAATTCCCTGCTAGCACCTTCTCTGTGCCTGGGAAGCACAAGTGTTCACATTGCTTGGCAGAATCGCTTTTGTGCAGAAAACAGTAACACTTGTTCAGAACGAAAGAAAGCACAGAGCCCCAGATTTTATGTTGTCCTGGAGAGCTTGCAGAGCACTGGGGAAAGGCAGGCAGAGAATTCCCTGCTAGCACCTTCTCTGTGCCTGTTCACATTGCTTCGCAGAATCGCTTTTGTGCAGAAAACAGTAACACTTGTTCAGAACGAAAGAAAGCACAGAGCCCCAGATTTGCTGTTGTCCTGGAGAGCTTGCAGAGCACTGGGGAAAGGCAGGCAGAGAATTCCCTGCTAGCACCTTCTCTGTGCCTGGGAAGCAGAAGTGTTCACATTGCTTCGCAGAATCGCTTTTGTGCAGAAAACAGTAACACTTGTTCAGAACGAAAGAAAGCACAGAGCCCCAGATTTTATGTTGTCCTGGAGAGCTTGCAGAGCACTGGGGAAAGGCAGGCAGAGAATTCCCTGCTAGCACCTTCTCTGTGCCTGGGAAGCACAAGTGTTCACATTGCTTCGCAGAATCGCTTTTGTGCAGAAAACAGTAACACTCGTTCAGAACGAAAGAAAGCACAGAGCCCCAGATTTTATGTTGTCCTGGAGAGCTTGCAGAGCACTGGGGAAAGGCAGGCAGAGAATTCCCTGCTAGCACCTTCTCTGTGCCTGGGAAGCACAAGTGTTCACATTGCTTGGCAGAATCGCTTTTGTGCAGAAAACAGTAACACTTGTTCAGAACGAAAGAAAGCACAGAGCCCCAGATTTGCTGTTGTCCTGGAGAGCTTGCAGAGCACTGGGGAAAGGCAGGCAGAGAATTCCCTGCTAGCACCTTCTCTGTGCCTGTTCACATTGCTTCGCAGAATGGCTTTTGTGCAGAAAACAGTAACACTTGTTCAGAACGAAAGAAAGCACAGAGCCCCAGATTTGCTGTTGTCCTGGAGAGCTTGCAGAGCACTGGGGAAAGGCAGGCAGAGAATTCCCTGCTAGCACCTTCTCTGTGCCTGTTCACATTGCTTCGCAGAATCGCTTTTGTGCATAAACAGTAACACTTGTTCAGAACGAAAGAAAGCACAGAGCCCCAGATTTGCTGTTGTCCTGGAGAGCTTGCAGAGCACTGGGGAAAGGCAGGCAGAGAATTCCCTGCTAGCACCTTCTCTGTGCCTGGGAAGCAGAAGTGTTCACATTGCTTCGCAGAATCGCTGTTGTGCAGAAAACAGTAACACTTGTTCAGAACGAAAGAAAGCACAGAGCCCCAGATTTTATGTTGTCCTGGAGAGCTTGCAGAGCACTGGGGAAAGGCAGGCAGAGAATTCCCTGCTAGCACCTTCTCAGTGCCTGGGAAGCACAAGTGTTCACATTGCTTCGCAGAATCGCTTTTGTGCAGAAAACAGTAACACTTGTTCAGAACGAAAGAAAGCACAGAGCCCCAGATTTTATGTTGTCCTGGAGAGCTTGCAGAGCACTGGGGAAAGGCAGGCAGAGAATTCCCTGCTAGCACCTTCTCTGTGCCTGGGAAGCACAAGTGTTCACATTGCTTCGCAGAATCGCTTTTGTGCAGAAAACAGTAACACTTGTTCAGAACGAAAGAAAGCACAGAGCCCCAGATTTTATGTTGTCCTGGAGAGCTTGCAGAGCACTGGGGAAAGGCAGGCAGAGAATTCCCTGCTAGCACCTTCTCTGTGCCTGGGAAGCACAAGTGTTCACATTGCTTGGCAGAATCGCTTTTGTGCAGAAAACAGTAACACTTGTTCAGAACGAAAGAAAGCACAGAGCCCCAGATTTTATGTTGTCCTGGAGAGCTTGCAGAGCACTGGGGAAAGGCAGGCAGAGAATTCCCTGCTAGCACCTTCTCTGGCCTGGAAGCACAGTGTTCACATTGCTTCGCAGAATCGCTTTTGTGCAGAAAACAGTAACACTTGTTCAGAAGAAAGAAAGCACAGAGCCCCAGATTTTATGTTGTCCTGGAGAGCTTGCAGAGCACTGGGGAAAGGCAGGCAGAGAATTCCCTGCTAGCACCTTCTCTGTGCCTGGGAAGCACAAGTGTTCACATTGCTTCGCAGAATCGCTTTTGTGCAGAAAACAGTAACACTTGTTCAGAACGAAAGAAAGCACAGAGCCCCAGATTTTATGTTGTCCTGGAGAGCTTGCAGAGCACTGGGGAAAGGCAGGCAGAGAATTCCCTGCTAGCACCTTCTCTGTGCCTGGGAAGCACAAGTGTTCACATTGCTTCGCAGAATCGCTTTTGTGCAGAAAACAGTAACACTTGTTCAGAACGAAAGAAAGCACAGAGCCCCAGATTTTATGTTGTCCTGGAGAGCTTGCAGAGCACTGGGGAAAGGCAGGCAGAGAATTCCCTGCTAGCACCTTCTCTGTGCCTGGGAAGCACAAGTGTTCACATTGCTTCGCAGAATCGCTTTTGTGCAGAAAACAGTAACACTTGTTCAGAACGAAAGAAAGCACAGAGCCCCAGATTTTATGTTGTCCTGGAGAGCTTGCAGAGCACTGGGGAAAGGCAGGCAGAGAATTCCCTGCTAGCACCTTCTCTGTGCCTGGGAAGCACAAGTGTTCACATTGCTTCGCAGAATTGCTTTTGTGCAGAAAACAGTAACACTTGTTCAGAACGAAAGAAAGCACAGAGCCCCAGATTTTATGTTGTCCTGGAGAGCTTGCAGAGCACTGGGGAAAGGCAGGCAGAGAATTCCCTGCTAGCACCTTCTCTGTGCCTGGGAAGCACAAGTGTTCACATTGCTTCGCAGAATCGCTTTTGTGCAGAAAACAGTAACACTTGTTCAGAACGAAAGAAAGCACAGAGCCCCAGATTTTATGTTGTCCTGGAGAGCTTGCAGAGCACTGGGGAAAGGCAGGCAGAGAATTCCCTGCTAGCACCTTCTCTGTGCCTGGGAAGCACAAGTGTTCACATTGCTTGGCAGAATCGCTTTTGTGCAGAAAACAGTAACACTTGTTCAGAACGAAAGAAAGGTCCTGGAGAGCTTGCAGAGCACTGGGGAAAGGCAGGCAGAGAATTCCCTGCTAGCACCTTCTCTGTGCCTGTTCACATTGCTTCGCAGAATGGCTTTTGTGCAGAAAACAGTAACACTTGTTCAGAACGAAAGAAAGCACAGAGCCCCAGATTTTATGTTGTCCTGGCGAGCTTGCAGAGCACTGGGGAAAGGCAGGCAGAGAATTCCCTGCTAGCACCTTCTCTGTGCCTGGGAAGCACAAGTGTTCACATTGCTTCGCAGAATCGCTTTTGTGCAGAAAACAGTAACACTTGTTCAGAACGAAAGAAAGCACAGAGCCCCAGATTTGCTGTTGTCCTGGAGAGCTTGCAGAGCACTGGGGAAAGGCAGGCAGAGAATTCCCTGCTAGCACCTTCTCTGTGCCTGGGAAGCAGAAGTGTTCACATTGCTTCGCAGAATCGCTTTTGTGCAGAAAACAGTAACACTTGTTCAGAACGAAAGAAAGCACAGAGCCCCAGATTTTATGTTGTCCTGGAGAGCTTGCAGAGCACTGGGGAAAGGCAGGCAGAGAATTCCCTGCTAGCACCTTCTCTGTGCCTGGGAAGCACAAGTGTTCACATTGCTTCGCAGAATCGCTTTTGTGCAGAAAACAGTAACACTTGTTCAGAACGAAAGAAAGCACAGAGCCCCAGATTTTATGTTGTCCTGGAGAGCTTGCAGAGCACTGGGGAAAGGCAGGCAGAGAATTCCCTGCTAGCACCTTCTCTGTGCCTGGGAAGCACAAGTGTTCACATTGCTTCGCAGAATCGCTTTTGTGCAGAAAACAGTAACACTTGTTCAGAACGAAAGAAAGCACAGAGCCCCAGATTTTATGTTGTCCTGGAGAGCTTGCAGAGCACTGGGGAAAGGCAGGCAGAGAATTCCCTGCTAGCACCTTCTCTGTGCCTGTTCACATTGCTTCGCAGAATCGCTTTTGTGCAGAAAACAGTAACACTTGTTCAGAACGAAAGAAAGCACAGAGCCCCAGATTTTATGTTGTCCTGGAGAGCTTGCAGAGCACTGGGGAAAGGCAGGCAGAGAATTCCCTGCTAGCACCTTCTCTGTGCCTGTTCACATTGCTTCGCAGAATCGCTTTTGTGCATAAACAGTAACACTTGTTCAGAACGAAAGAAAGCACAGAGCCGCAGATTTGCTGTTGTCCTGGAGAGCTTGCAGAGCACTGGGGAAAGGCAGGCAGAGAATTCCCTGCTAGCACCTTCTCTGTGCCTGGGAAGCAGAAGTGTTCACATTGCTTCGCAGAATCGCTGTTGTGCAGAAAACACTAACACTTGTTCAGAACGAAAGAAAGCACAGAGCCCCAGATTTTATGTTGTCCTGGAGAGCTTGCAGAGCACTGGGGAAAGGCAGGCAGAGAATTCCCTGCTAGCACCTTCTCTGTGCCTGGGAAGCACAAGTGTTCACATTGCTTCGCAGAATCGCTTTTGTGCAGAAAACAGTAACACTCGTTCAGAACGAAAGAAAGCACAGAGCCCCAGATTTTATGTTGTCCTGGAGAGCTTGCAGAGCACTGGGGAAAGGCAGGCAGAGAATTCCCTGCTAGCACCTTCTCTGTGCCTGGGAAGCACAAGTGTTCACATTGCTTGGCAGAATCGCTTTTGTGCAGAAAACAGTAACACTTGTTCAGAACGAAAGAAAGCATAGAGCCCCAGATTTGCTGTTGTCCTGGAGAGCTTGCAGAGCACTGGGGAAAGGCAGGCAGAGAATTCCCTGCTAGCACCTTCTCTGTGCCTGTTCACATTGCTTCGCAGAATGGCTTTTGTGCAGAAAACAGTAACACTTGTTCAGAACGAAAGAAAGCACAGAGCCCCAGATTTGCTGTTGTCCTGGAGAGCTTGCAGAGCACTGGGGAAAGGCAGGCAGAGAATTCCCTGCTAGCACCTTCTCTGTGCCTGTTCACATTGCTTCGCAGAATCGCTTTTGTGCATAAACAGTAACACTTGTTCAGAACGAAAGAAAGCACAGAGCCCCAGATTTGCTGTTGTCCTGGAGAGCTTGCAGAGCACTGGGGAAAGGCAGGCAGAGAATTCCCTGCTAGCACCTTCTCTGTGCCTGGGAAGCAGAAGTGTTCACATTGCTTCGCAGAATCGCTGTTGTGCAGAAAACAGTAACACTTGTTCAGAACGAAAGAAAGCACAGAGCCCCAGATTTTATGTTGTCCTGGAGAGCTTGCAGAGCACTGGGGAAAGGCAGGCAGAGAATTCCCTGCTAGCACCTTCTCTGTGCCTGGGAAGCAGAAGTGTTCACATTGCTTCCAGAATTGCTTTTGTGCAGAAAACACTAACACTTGTTCAGAACGAAAGAAAGCACAGAGCCCCAGATTTTATGTTGTCCTGGAGAGCTTGCAGAGCACTGGGGAAAGGCAGGCAGAGAATTCCCTGCTAGCACCTTCTCTGTGCCTGGGAAGCACAAGTGTTCACATTGCTTCGCAGAATCGCTTTTGTGCAGAAAACAGTAACACTTGTTCAGAATGAAAGAAAGCACAGAGCCCCAGATTTTATGTTGTCCTGGAGAGCTTGCAGAGCACTGGGGAAAGGCAGGCAGAGAATTCCCTGCTAGCACCTTCTCTGTGCCTGGGAAGCACAAGTGTTCACATTGCTTCGCAGAATCGCTTTTGTGCAGAAAACAGTAACACTTGTTCAGAACGAAAGAAAGCACAGAGCCCCAGATTTTATGTTGTCCTGGAGAGCTTGCAGAGCACTGGGGAAAGGCAGGCAGAGAATTCCCTGCTAGCACCTTCTCTGTGCCTGTTCACATTGCTTCGCAGAATCGCTTTTGTGCAGAAAACAGTAACACTTGTTCAGAACGAAAGAAAGCACAGAGCCCCAGATTTTATGTTGTCCTGGAGAGCTTGCAGAGCACTGGGGAAAGGCAGGCAGAGAATTCCCTGCTAGCACCTTCTCTGTGCCTGGGAAGCACAAGTGTTCACATTGCTTCGCAGAATCGCTTTTGTGCAGAAAACAGTAACACTTGTTCAGAACGAAAGAAAGCACAGAGCCCCAGATTTGCTGTTGTCCTGGAGAGCTTGCAGAGCACTGGGGAAAGGCAGGCAGAGAATTCCCTGCTAGCACCTTCTCTGTGCCTGGGAAGCACAAGTGTTCACATTGCTTCGCAGAATCGCTTTTGTGCAGAAAACAGTAACACTTGTTCAGAACGAAAGAAAGCACAGAGCCCCAGATTTTATGTTGTCCTGGAGAGCTTGCAGAGCACTGGGGAAAGGCAGGCAGAGAATTCCCTGCTAGCACCTTCTCTGTGCCTGGGAAGCACAAGTGTTCACATTGCTTCGCAGAATCGCTTTTGTGCAGAAAACAGTAACACTTGTTCAGAACGAAAGAAAGCACAGAGCCCCAGATTTGCTGTTGTCCTGGAGAGCTTGCAGAGCACTGGGGAAAGGCAGGCAGAGAATTCCCTGCTAGCACCTTCTCTGTGCCTGTTCACATTGCTTCGCAGAATCGCTTTTGTGCAGAAAACAGTAACACTTGTTCAGAACGAAAGAAAGCACAGAGCCCCAGATTTGCTGTTGTCCTGGAGAGCTTGCAGAGCACTGGGGAAAGGCAGGCAGAGAATTCCCTGCTAGCACCTTCTCTGTGCCTGTTCACATTGCTTCGCAGAATCGCTTTTGTGCATAAACAGTAACACTTGTTCAGAACGAAAGAAAGCACAGAGCCCCAGATTTGCTGTTGTCCTGGAGAGCTTGCAGAGCACTGGGGAAAGGCAGGCAGAGAATTCCCTGCTAGCACCTTCTCTGTGCCTGGGAAGCAGAAGTGTTCACATTGCTTCGCAGAATCGCTGTTGTGCAGAAAACAGTAACACTTGTTCAGAACGAAAGAAAGCACAGAGCCCCAGATTTTATGTTGTCCTGGAGAGCTTGCAGAGCACTGGGGAAAGGCAGGCAGAGAATTCCCTGCTAGCACCTTCTCTGTGCCTGGGAAGCACAAGTGTTCACATTGCTTCCAGAATTGCTTTTGTGCAGAAAACACTAACACTTGTTCAGAACGAAAGAAAGCACAGAGCCCCAGATTTTATGTTGTCCTGGAGAGCTTGCAGAGCACTGGGGAAAGGCAGGCAGAGAATTCCCTGCTAGCACCTTCTCTGTGCCTGGGAAGCACAAGTGTTCACATTGCTTCGCAGAATCGCTTTTGTGCAGAAAACAGTAACACTTGTTCAGAACGAAAGAAAGCACAGAGCCCCAGATTTTATGTTGTCCTGGAGAGCTTGCAGAGCACTGGGGAAAGGCAGGCAGAGAATTCCCTGCTAGCACCTTCTCTGTGCCTGGGAAGCACAAGTGTTCACATTGCTTGGCAGAATCGCTTTTGTGCAGAAAAAAGTAACACTTGTTCAGAACGAAAGAAAGCACAGGGCCCCAGATTTTATGTTGTCCTGGAGAGCTTGCAGAGCACTGGGGAAAGGCAGGCAGAGAATTCCCTGCTAGCACCTTCTCTGTGCCTGGGAAGCACAAGTGTTCACATTGCTTCGCAGAATCGCTTTTGTGCAGAAAAGAGTAACACTTGTTCAGAATGAAAGAAAGCACAGAGCCCCAGATTTTATGTTGTCCTGGAGAGCTTGCAGAGCACTGGGGAAAGGCAGGCAGAGAATTCCCTGCTAGCACCTTCTCTGTGCCTGGGAAGCACAAGTGTTCACATTGCTTCGCAGAATCGCTTTTGTGCAGAAAACAGTAACACTTGTTCAGAACGAAAGAAAGCACAGAGCCCCAGATTTTATGTTGTCCTGGAGAGCTTGCAGAGCACTGGGGAAAGGCAGGCAGAGAATTCCCTGCTAGCACCTTCTCTGTGCCTGTTCACATTGCTTCGCAGAATCGCTTTTGTGCAGAAAACAGTAACACTTGTTCAGAACGAAAGAAAGCACAGAGCCCCAGATTTTATGTTGTCCTGGAGAGCTTGCAGAGCACTGGGGAAAGGCAGGCAGAGAATTCCCTGCTAGCACCTTCTCTGTGCCTGGGAAGCACAAGTGTTCACATTGCTTCGCAGAATCGCTTTTGTGCAGAAAACAGTAACACTTGTTCAGAACGAAAGAAAGCACAGAGCCCCAGATTTGCTGTTGTCCTGGAGAGCTTGCAGAGCACTGGGGAAAGGCAGGCAGAGAATTCCCTGCTAGCACCTTCTCTGTGCCTGGGAAGCAGAAGTGTTCACATTGCTTCGCAGAATCGCTTTTGTGCAGAAAACAGTAACACTTGTTCAGAACGAAAGAAAGCACAGAGCCCCAGATTTTATGTTGTCCTGGAGAGCTTGCAGAGCACTGGGGAAAGGCAGGCAGAGAATTCCCTGCTAGCACCTTCTCTGTGCCTGTTCACATTGCTTCGCAGAATCGCTTTTGTGCAGAAAACAGTAACACTTGTTCAGAACGAAAGAAAGCACAGAGCCCCAGATTTTATGTTGTCCTGGAGAGCTTGCAGAGCACTGGGGAAAGGCAGGCAGAGAATTCCCTGCTAGCACCTTCTCTGTGCCTGTTCACATTGCTTCGCAGAATCGCTTTTGTGCATAAACAGTAACACTTGTTCAGAACGAAAGAAAGCACAGAGCCCCAGATTTGCTGTTGTCCTGGAGAGCTTGCAGAGCACTGGGGAAAGGCAGGCAGAGAATTCCCTGCTAGCACCTTCTCTGTGCCTGGGAAGCAGAAGTGTTCACATTGCTTCGCAGAATCGCTGTTGTGCAGAAAACACTAACACTTGTTCAGAACGAAAGAAAGCACAGAGCCCCAGATTTTATGTTGTCCTGGAGAGCTTGCAGAGCACTGGGGAAAGGCAGGCAGAGAATTCCCTGCTAGCACCTTCTCTGTGCCTGGGAAGCACAAGTGTTCACATTGCTTCGCAGAATCGCTTTTGTGCAGAAAACAGTAACACTTGTTCAGAACGAAAGAAAGCACAGAGCCCCAGATTTTATGTTGTCCTGGAGAGCTTGCAGAGCACTGGGGAAAGGCAGGCAGAGAATTCCCTGCTAGCACCTTCTCTGTGCCTGGGAAGCACAAGTGTTCACATTGCTTCGCAGAATCGGTTTTGTGCAGAAAACAGTAACACTTGTTCAGAACGAAAGAAAGCACAGAGCCCCAGATTTTATGTTGTCCTGGAGAGCTTGCAGAGCACCGGGGAAAGGCAGGCAGAGAATTCCCTGCTAGCACCTTCTCTGTGCCTGTTCACATTGCTTCGCAGAATCGCTTTTGTGCAGAAAACAGTAACACTTGTTCAGAACGAAAGAAAGCACAGAGCCCCAGATTTTATGTTGTCCTGGCGAGCTTGCAGAGCACTGGGGAAAGGCAGGCAGAGAATTCCCTGCTAGCACCTTCTCTGTGCCTGGGAAGCACAAGTGTTCACATTGCTTCGCAGAATCGCTTTTGTGCAGAAAACAGTAACACTTGTTCAGAACGAAAGAAAGCACAGAGCCCCAGATTTTATGTTGTCCTGGAGAGCTTGCAGAGCACTGGGGAAAGGCAGGCAGAGAATTCCCTGCTAGCACCTTCTCTGTGCCTGGGAAGCACAAGTGTTCAAATTGCTTGGCAGAATCGCTTTTGTGCAGAAAACAGTAACACTTGTTCAGAACGAAAGAAAGCACAGAGCCCCAGATTTGCTGTTGTCCTGGAGAGCTTGCAGAGCACTGGGGAAAGGCAGGCAGAGAATTCCCTGCTAGCACCTTCTCTGTGCCTGTTCACATTGCTTCGCAGAATCGCTTTTGTGCATAAACAGTAACACTTGTTCAGAACGAAAGAAAGCACAGAGCCCCAGATTTTATGTTGTCCTGGAGAGCTTGCAGAGCACTGGGGAAAGGCAGGCAGAGAATTCCCTGCTAGCACCTTCTCTGTGCCTGGGAAGCAGAAGTGTTCACATTGCTTCGCAGAATCGCTGTTGTGCAGAAAACAGTAACACTTGTTCAGAACGAAAGAAAGCACAGAGCCCCAGATTTTATGTTGTCCTGGAGAGCTTGCAGAGCACTGGGGAAAGGCAGGCAGAGAATTCCCCGCTAGCACCTTCTCTGTGCCTGTTCACATTGCTTCGCAGAATCGCTTTTGTGCATAAACAGTAACACTTGTTCAGAACGAAAGAAAGCACAGAGCCGCAGATTTGCTGTTGTCCTGGAGAGCTTGCAGAGCACTGGGGAAAGGCAGGCAGAGAATTCCCTGCTAGCACCTTCTCTGTGCCTGGGAAGCAGAAGTGTTCACATTGCTTCGCAGAATCGCTGTTGTGCAGAAAACACTAACACTTGTTCAGAACGAAAGAAAGCACAGAGCCCCAGATTTTATGTTGTCCTGGAGAGCTTGCAGAGCACTGGGGAAAGGCAGGCAGAGAATTCCCTGCTAGCACCTTCTCTGTGCCTGGGAAGCACAAGTGTTCACATTGCTTCGCAGAATCGGTTTTGTGCAGAAAACAGTAACACTTGTTCAGAACGAAAGAAAGCACAGAGCCCCAGATTTTATGTTGTCCTGGAGAGCTTGCAGAGCACCGGGGAAAGGCAGGCAGAGAATTCCCTGCTAGCACCTTCTCTGTGCCTGTTCACATTGCTTCGCAGAATCGCTTTTGTGCAGAAAACAGTAACACTTGTTCAGAACGAAAGAAAGCACAGAGCCCCAGATTTTATGTTGTCCTGGCGAGCTTGCAGAGCACTGGGGAAAGGCAGGCAGAGAATTCCCTGCTAGCACCTTCTCTGTGCCTGGGAAGCACAAGTGTTCACATTGCTTCGCAGAATCGCTTTTGTGCAGAAAACAGTAACACTTGTTCAGAACGAAAGAAAGCACAGAGCCCCAGATTTTATGTTGTCCTGGAGAGCTTGCAGAGCACTGGGGAAAGGCAGGCAGAGAATTCCCTGCTAGCACCTTCTCTGTGCCTGGGAAGCACAAGTGTTCAAATTGCTTGGCAGAATCGCTTTTGTGCAGAAAACAGTAACACTTGTTCAGAACGAAAGAAAGCACAGAGCCCCAGATTTGCTGTTGTCCTGGAGAGCTTGCAGAGCACTGGGGAAAGGCAGGCAGAGAATTCCCTGCTAGCACCTTCTCTGTGCCTGTTCACATTGCTTCGCAGAATCGCTTTTGTGCATAAACAGTAACACTTGTTCAGAACGAAAGAAAGCACAGAGCCCCAGATTTGCTGTTGTCCTGGAGAGCTTGCAGAGCACTGGGGAAAGGCAGGCAGAGAATTCCCTGCTAGCACCTTCTCTGTGCCTGGGAAGCAGAAGTGTTCACATTGCTTCGCAGAATCGCTGTTGTGCAGAAAACAGTAACACTTGTTCAGAACGAAAGAAAGCACAGAGCCCCAGATTTTATGTTGTCCTGGAGAGCTTGCAGAGCACTGGGGAAAGGCAGGCAGAGAATTCCCTGCTAGCACCTTCTCTGTGCCTGTTCACATTGCTTCGCAGAATCGCTTTTGTGCATAAACAGTAACACTTGTTCAGAACGAAAGAAAGCACAGAGCCCCAGATTTGCTGTTGTCCTGGAGAGCTTGCAGAGCACTGGGGAAAGGCAGGCAGAGAATTCCCTGCTAGCACCTTCTCTGTGCCTGGGAAGCACAAGTGTTCACATTGCTTCGCAGAATCGCTTTTGTGCATAAACAGTAACACTTGTTCAGAACGAAAGAAAGCACAGAGCCCCAGATTTGCTGTTGTCCTGGAGAGCTTGCAGAGCACTGGGGAAAGGCAGGCAGAGAATTCCCTGCTAGCACCTTCTCTGTGCCTGGGAAGCAGAAGTGTTCACATTGCTTCGCAGAATCGCTGTTGTGCAGAAAACAGTAACACTTGTTCAGAACGAAAGAAAGCACAGAGCCCCAGATTTTATGTTGTCCTGGAGAGCTTGCAGAGCACTGGGGAAAGGCAGGCAGAGAATTCCCTGCTAGCACCTTCTCTGTGCCTGTTCACATTGCTTCGCAGAATCGCTTTTGTGCAGAAAACAGTAACACTTGTTCAGAACGAAAGAAAGCACAGAGCCCCAGATTTTATGTTGTCCTGGAGAGCTTGCAGAGCACTGGGGAAAGGCAGGCAGAGAATTCCCTGCTAGCACCTTCTCTGTGCCTGGGAAGCACAAGTGTTCACATTGCTTCGCAGAATCGCTTTTGTGCAGAAAACAGTAACACTTGTTCAGAACGAAAGAAAGCACAGAGCCCCAGATTTTATGTTGTCCTGGAGAGCTTGCAGAGCACTGGGGAAAGGCAGGCAGAGAATTCCCTGCTAGCACCTTCTCTGTGCCTGGGAAGCACAAGTGTTCACATTGCTTCGCAGAATTGCTTTTGTGCAGAAAACAGTAACACTTGTTCAGAACGAAAGAAAGCACAGAGCCCCAGATTTGCTGTTGTCCTGGAGAGCTTGCAGAGCACTGGGGAAAGGCAGGCAGAGAATTCCCTGCTAGCACCTTCTCTGTGCCTGTTCACATTGCTTCGCAGAATCGCTTTTGTGCAGAAAACAGTAACACTTGTTCAGAACGAAAGAAAGCACAGAGCCCCAGATTTTATGTTGTCCTGGAGAGCTTGCAGAGCACTGGGGAAAGGCAGGCAGAGAATTCCCTGCTAGCACCTTCTCTGTGCCTGGGAAGCACAAGTGTTCACATTGCTTCGCAGAATCGCTTTTGTGCAGAAAACAGTAACACTTGTTCAGAACGAAAGAAAGCACAGAGCCCCAGATTTGCTGTTGTCCTGGAGAGCTTGCAGAGCACTGGGGAAAGGCAGGCAGAGAATTCCCTGCTAGCACCTTCTCTGTGCCTGGGAAGCACAAGTGTTCACATTGCTTCGCAGAATCGCTGTTGTGCAGAAAACAGTAACACTTGTTCAGAACGAAAGAAAGCACAGAGCCCCAGATTTTATGTTGTCCTGGAGAGCTTGCAGAGCACTGGGGAAAGGCAGGCAGAGAATTCCCTGCTAGCACCTTCTCTGTGCCTGTTCACATTGCTTCGCAGAATCGCTTTTGTGCAGAAAACAGTAACACTTGTTCAGAACGAAAGAAAGCACAGAGCCCCAGATTTTATGTTGTCCTGGAGAGCTTGCAGAGCACTGGGGAAAGGCAGGCAGAGAATTCCCTGCTAGCACCTTCTCTGTGCCTGGCAAGCACAAGTGTTCACATTGCTTCGCAGAATCGCTTTTGTGCAGAAAACAGTAACACTTGTTCAGAACGAAAGAAAGCACAGAGCCCCAGATTTTATGTTGTCCTGGAGAGCTTGCAGAGCACTGGCGAAAGGCAGGCAGAGAATTCCCTGCTAGCACCTTCTCTGTGCCTGGGAAGCACAAGTGTTCACATTGCTTCGCAGAATTGCTTTTGTGCAGAAAACAGTAACACTTGTTCAGAACGAAAGAAAGCACAGAGCCCCAGATTTTATGTTGTCCTGGAGAGCTTGCAGAGCACTGGGGAAAGGCAGGCAGAGAATTCCCTGCTAGCACCTTCTCTGTGCCTGTTCACATTGCTTCGCAGAATCGCTTTTGTGCAGAAAACAGTAACACTTGTTCAGAACGAAAGAAAGCACAGAGCCCCAGATTTTATGTTGTCCTGGAGAGCTTGCAGAGCACTGGGGAAAGGCAGGCAGAGAATTCCCTGCTAGCACCTTCTCTGTGCCTGGGAAGCACAAGTGTTCACATTGCTTCGCAGAATCGCTTTTGTGCAGAAAACAGTAACACTTGTTCAGAACGAAAGAAAGCACAGAGCCCCAGATTTTATGTTGTCCTGGAGAGCTTGCAGAGCACTGGGGAAAGGCAGGCAGAGAATTCCCTGCTAGCACCTTCTCTGTGCCTGGGAAGCACAAGTGTTCACATTGCTTCGCAGAATCGCTTTTGTGCAGAAAACAGTAACACTTGTTCAGAACGAAAGAAAGCACAGAGCCCCAGATTTTATGTTGTCCTGGAGAGCTTGCAGAGCACTGGGGAAAGGCAGGCAGAGAATTCCCTGCTAGCACCTTCTCTGTGCCTGTTCACATTGCTTCGCAGAATCGCTTTTGTGCAGAAAACAGTAACACTTGTTCAGAAGGAAAGAAAGCACAGAGCCCCAGATTTGCTGTTGTCCTGGAGAGCTTGCAGAGCACTGGGGAAAGGCAGGCAGAGAATTCCCTGCTAGCACCTTCTCTGTGCCTGTTCACATTGCTTCGCAGAATCGCTTTTGTGCATAAACAGTAACACTTGTTCAGAACGAAAGAAAGCACAGAGCCCCAGATTTGCTGTTGTCCTGGAGAGCTTGCAGAGCACTGGGGAAAGGCAGGCAGAGAATTCCCTGCTAGCACCTTCTCTGTGCCTGGGAAGCACAAGTGTTCACATTGCTTCGCAGAATCGCTGTTGTGCAGAAAACAGTAACACTTGTTCAGAACGAAAGAAAGCACAGAGCCCCAGATTTTATGTTGTCCTGGAGAGCTTGCAGAGCACTGGGGAAAGGCAGGCAGAGAATTCCCTGCTAGCACCTTCTCTGTGCCTGTTCACATTGCTTCGCAGAATCGCTTTTGTGCAGAAAACAGTAACACTTGTTCAGAACGAAAGAAAGCACAGAGCCCCAGATTTTATGTTGTCCTGGAGAGCTTGCAGAGCACTGGGGAAAGGCAGGCAGAGAATTCCCTGCTAGCACCTTCTCTGTGCCTGGGAAGCACAAGTGTTCACATTGCTTCGCAGAATCGCTTTTGTGCAGAAAACAGTAACACTTGTTCAGAACGAAAGAAAGCACAGAGCCCCAGATTTTATGTTGTCCTGGAGAGCTTGCAGAGCACTGGGGAAAGGCAGGCAGAGAATTCCCTGCTAGCACCTTCTCTGTGCCTGGGAAGCACAAGTGTTCACATTGCTTCGCAGAATTGCTTTTGTGCAGAAAACAGTAACACTTGTTCAGAACGAAAGAAAGCACAGAGCCCCAGATTTTATGTTGTCCTGGAGAGCTTGCAGAGCACTGGGGAAAGGCAGGCAGAGAATTCCCTGCTAGCACCTTCTCTGTGCCTGTTCACATTGCTTCGCAGAATCGCTTTTGTGCAGAAAACAGTAACACTTGTTCAGAACGAAAGAAAGCACAGAGCCCCAGATTTTATGTTGTCCTGGAGAGCTTGCAGAGCACTGGGGAAAGGCAGGCAGAGAATTCCCTGCTAGCACCTTCTCTGTGCCTGGGAAGCACAAGTGTTCACATTGCTTCGCAGAATCGCTTTTGTGCAGAAAACAGTAACACTTGTTCAGAACGAAAGAAAGCACAGAGCCCCAGATTTTATGTTGTCCTGGAGAGCTTGCAGAGCACTGGGGAAAGGCAGGCAGAGAATTCCCTGCTAGCACCTTCTCTGTGCCTGGGAAGCACAAGTGTTCACATTGCTTCGCAGAATCGCTTTTGTGCAGAAAACAGTAACACTTGTTCAGAACGAAAGAAAGCACAGAGCCCCAGATTTGCTGTTGTCCTGGAGAGCTTGCAGAGCACTGGGGAAAGGCAGGCAGAGAATTCCCTGCTAGCACCTTCTCTGTGCCTGTTCACATTGCTTCGCAGAATCGCTTTTGTGCAGAAAACAGTAACACTTGTTCAGAAGGAAAGAAAGCACAGAGCCCCAGATTTGCTGTTGTCCTGGAGAGCTTGCAGAGCACTGGGGAAAGGCAGGCAGAGAATTCCCTGCTAGCACCTTCTCTGTGCCTGTTCACATTGCTTCGCAGAATCGCTGTTGTGCAGAAAACAGTAACACTTGTTCAGAACGAAAGAAAGCACAGAGCCCCAGATTTTATGTTGTCCTGGAGAGCTTGCAGAGCACTGGGGAAAGGCAGGCAGAGAATTCCCTGCTAGCACCTTCTCTGTGCCTGGGAAGCACAAGTGTTCACATTGCTTCGCAGAATCGCTTTTGTGCAGAAAACAGTAACACTTGTTCAGAACGAAAGAAAGCACAGAGCCCCAGATTTTATGTTGTCCTGGAGAGCTTGCAGAGCACTGGGGAAAGGCAGGCAGAGAATTCCCTGCTAGCACCTTCTCTGTGCCTGGGAAGCACAAGTGTTCACATTGCTTCGCAGAATCGCTTTTGTGCAGAAAACAGTAACACTTGTTCAGAACGAAAGAAAGCACAGAGCCCCAGATTTTATGTTGTCCTGGAGAGCTTGCAGAGCACTGGGGAAAGGCAGGCAGAGAATTCCCTGCTAGCACCTTCTCTGTGCCTGGGAAGCACAAGTGTTCACATTGCTTGGCAGAATCGCTTTTGTGCAGAAAACAGTAACACTTGTTCAGAACGAAAGAAAGCACAGGGCCCCAGATTTTATGTTGTCCTGGAGAGCTTGCAGAGCACTGGGGAAAGGCAGGCAGAGAATTCCCTGCTAGCACCTTCTCTGTGCCTGGGAAGCAGAAGTGTTCACATTGCTTCCAGAATTGCTTTTGTGCAGAAAACACTAACACTTGTTCAGAACGAAAGAAAGCACAGAGCCCCAGATTTTATGTTGTCCTGGAGAGCTTGCAGAGCACTGGGGAAAGGCAGGCAGAGAATTCCCTGCTAGCACCTTCTCTGTGCCTGGGAAGCACAAGTGTTCACATTGCTTCGCAGAATCGCTTTTGTGCAGAAAACAGTAACACTTGTTCAGAACGAAAGAAAGCACAGAGCCCCAGATTTTATGTTGTCCTGGAGAGCTTGCAGAGCACTGGGGAAAGGCAGGCAGAGAATTCCCTGCTAGCACCTTCTCTGTGCCTGTTCACATTGCTTCACAGAATCGCTTTTGTGCAGAAAACAGTAACACTTGTTCAGAACGAAAGAAAGCACAGAGCCCCAGATTTTATGTTGTCCTGGAGAGCTTGCAGAGCACTGGGGAAAGGCAGGCAGAGAATTCCCTGCTAGCACCTTCTCTGTGCCTGGGAAGCACAAGTGTTCACATTGCTTGGCAGAATCGCTTTTGTGCAGAAAACAGTAACACTTGTTCAGAACGAAAGAAAGCACAGAGCCCCAGATTTTATGTTGTCCTGGAGAGCTTGCAGAGCACTGGGGAAAGGCAGGCAGAGAATTCCCTGCTAGCACCTTCTCTGTGCCTGGGAAGCACAAGTGTTCACATTGCTTCGCAGAATTGCTTTTGTGCAGAAAACAGTAACACTTGTTCAGAACGAAAGAAAGCACAGAGCCCCAGATTTTATGTTGTCCTGGAGAGCTTGCAGAGCACTGGGGAAAGGCAGGCAGAGAATTCCCTGCTAGCACCTTCTCTGTGCCTGGGAAGCACAAGTGTTCACATTGCTTCGCAGAATCGCTTTTGTGCAGAAAACAGTAACACTTGTTCAGAATGAAAGAAAGCACAGAGCCCCAGATTTTATGTTGTCCTGGAGAGCTTGCAGAGCACTGGGGAAAGGCAGGCAGAGAATTCCCTGCTAGCACCTTCTCTGTGCCTGGGAAGCACAAGTGTTCACATTGCTTCGCAGAATCGCTTTTGTGCAGAAAACAGTAACACTTGTTCAGAACGAAAGAAAGCACAGAGCCCCAGATTTTATGTTGTCCTGGAGAGCTTGCAGAGCACTGGGGAAAGGCAGGCAGAGAATTCCCTGCTAGCACCTTCTCTGTGCCTGGGAAGCACAAGTGTTCACATTGCTTCGCAGAATCGCTTTTGTGCAGAAAACAGTAACACTTGTTCAGAATGAAAGAAAGCACAGAGCCCCAGATTTTATGTTGTCCTGGAGAGCTTGCAGAGCACTGGGGAAAGGCAGGCAGAGAATTCCCTGCTAGCACCTTCTCTGTGCCTGGGAAGCACAAGTGTTCACATTGCTTCGCAGAATCGCTTTTGTGCAGAAAAGAGTAACACTTGTTCAGAATGAAAGAAAGCACAGAGCCCCAGATTTTATGTTGTCCTGGAGAGCTTGCAGAGCACTGGGGAAAGGCAGGCAGAGAATTCCCTGCTAGCACCTTCTCTGTGCCTGGGAAGCACAAGTGTTCACATTGCTTCGCAGAATCGCTTTTGTGCAGAAAACAGTAACACTTGTTCAGAACGAAAGAAAGCACAGAGCCCCAGATTTTATGTTGTCCTGGAGAGCTTGCAGAGCACTGGGGAAAGGCAGGCAGAGAATTCCCTGCTAGCACCTTCTCTGTGCCTGGGAAGCACAAGTGTTCACATTGCTTCGCAGAATCGCTTTTGTGCAGAAAACAGTAACACTTGTTCAGAACGAAAGAAAGCACAGAGCCCCAGATTTTATGTTGTCCTGGAGAGCTTGCAGAGCACTGGGGAAAGGCAGGCAGAGAATTCCCTGCTAGCACCTTCTCTGTGCCTGGGAAGCACAAGTGTTCACATTGCTTCGCAGAATCGCTTTTGTGCAGAAAACAGTAACACTTGTTCAGAATGAAAGAAAGCACAGAGCCCCAGATTTTATGTTGTCCTGGAGAGCTTGCAGAGCACTGGGGAAAGGCAGGCAGAGAATTCCCTGCTAGCACCTTCTCTGTGCCTGGGAAGCACAAGTGTTCACATTGCTTCGCAGAATCGCTTTTGTGCAGAAAACAGTAACACTTGTTCAGAACGAAAGAAAGCACAGAGCCCCAGATTTTATGTTGTCCTGGAGAGCTTGCAGAGCACTGGGGAAAGGCAGGCAGAGAATTCCCTGCTAGCACCTTCTCTGTGCCTGGGAAGCACAAGTGTTCACATTGCTTCGCAGAATCGCTTTTGTGCAGAAAAGAGTAACACTTGTTCAGAATGAAAGAAAGCACAGAGCCCCAGATTTTATGTTGTCCTGGAGAGCTTGCAGAGCACTGGGGAAAGGCAGGCAGAGAATTCCCTGCTAGCACCTTCTCTGTGCCTGGGAAGCACAAGTGTTCACATTGCTTCGCAGAATCGCTTTTGTGCAGAAAACAGTAACACTTGTTCAGAACGAAAGAAAGCACAGAGCCCCAGATTTTATGTTGTCCTGGAGAGCTTGCAGAGCACTGGGGAAAGGCAGGCAGAGAATTCCCTGCTAGCACCTTCTCTGTGCCTGGGAAGCACAAGTGTTCACATTGCTTCGCAGAATCGCTTTTGTGCAGAAAACAGTAACACTTGTTCAGAACGAAAGAAAGCACAGAGCCCCAGATTTTATGTTGTCCTGGAGAGCTTGCAGAGCACTGGGGAAAGGCAGGCAGAGAATTCCCTGCTAGCACCTTCTCAGTGCCTGGGAAGCACAAGTGTTCACATTGCTTCGCAGAATCGCTTTTGTGCAGAAAACAGTAACACTTGTTCAGAACGAAAGAAAGCACAGAGCCCCAGATTTTATGTTGTCCTGGAGAGCTTGCAGAGCACTGGGGAAAGGCAGGCAGAGAATTCCCTGCTAGCACCTTCTCTGTGCCTGGGAAGCACAAGTGTTCACATTGCTTCGCAGAATCGCTTTTGTGCAGAAAACAGTAACACTTGTTCAGAACGAAAGAAAGCACAGAGCCCCAGATTTTATGTTGTCCTGGAGAGCTTGCAGAGCACTGGGGAAAGGCAGGCAGAGAATTCCCTGCTAGCACCTTCTCTGTGCCTGGGAAGCACAAGTGTTCACATTGCTTCGCAGAATCGCTTTTGTGCAGAAAAGAGTAACACTTGTTCAGAATGAAAGAAAGCACAGAGCCCCAGATTTTATGTTGTCCTGGAGAGCTTGCAGAGCACTGGGGAAAGGCAGGCAGAGAATTCCCTGCTAGCACCTTCTCTGTGCCTGGGAAGCACAAGTGTTCACATTGCTTCGCAGAATCGCTTTTGTGCAGAAAACAGTAACACTTGTTCAGAACGAAAGAAAGCACAGAGCCCCAGATTTTATGTTGTCCTGGAGAGCTTGCAGAGCACTGGGGAAAGGCAGGCAGAGAATTCCCTGCTAGCACCTTCTCTGTGCCTGGGAAGCACAAGTGTTCACATTGCTTCGCAGAATCGCTTTTGTGCAGAAAACAGTAACACTTGTTCAGAACGAAAGAAAGCACAGAGCCCCAGATTTTATGTTGTCCTGGAGAGCTTGCAGAGCACTGGGGAAAGGCAGGCAGAGAATTCCCTGCTAGCACCTTCTCAGTGCCTGGGAAGCACAAGTGTTCACATTGCTTCGCAGAATCGCTTTTGTGCAGAAAACAGTAACACTTGTTCAGAACGAAAGAAAGCACAGAGCCCCAGATTTTATGTTGTCCTGGAGAGCTTGCAGAGCACTGGGGAAAGGCAGGCAGAGAATTCCCTGCTAGCACCTTCTCTGTGCCTGGGAAGCACAAGTGTTCACATTGCTTCGCAGAATCGCTTTTGTGCAGAAAACAGTAACACTTGTTCAGAACGAAAGAAAGCACAGAGCCCCAGATTTTATGTTGTCCTGGAGAGCTTGCAGAGCACTGGGGAAAGGCAGGCAGAGAATTCCCTGCTAGCACCTTCTCTGTGCCTGGGAAGCACAAGTGTTCACATTGCTTCGCAGAATCGCTTTTGTGCAGAAAACAGTAACACTTGTTCAGAACGAAAGAAAGCACAGAGCCCCAGATTTTATGTTGTCCTGGAGAGCTTGCAGAGCACTGGGGAAAGGCAGGCAGAGAATTCCCTGCTAGCACCTTCTCTGTGCCTGGGAAGCAGAAGTGTTCACATTGCTTCGCAGAATCGCTTTTGTGCAGAAAACAGTAACACTTGTTCAGAACGAAAGAAAGCACAGAGCCCCAGATTTTATGTTGTCCTGGAGAGCTTGCAGAGCACTGGGGAAAGGCAGGCAGAGAATTCCCTGCTAGCACCTTCTCTGTGCCTGGGAAGCACAAGTGTTCACATTGCTTCGCAGAATCGCTTTTGTGCAGAAAACAGTAACACTTGTTCAGAATGAAAGAAAGCACAGAGCCCCAGATTTTATGTTGTCCTGGAGAGCTTGCAGAGCACTGGGGAAAGGCAGGCAGAGAATTCCCTGCTAGCACCTTCTCTGTGCCTGGGAAGCACAAGTGTTCACATTGCTTCGCAGAATCGCTTTTGTGCAGAAAACAGTAACACTTGTTCAGAACGAAAGAAAGCACAGAGCCCCAGATTTTATGTTGTCCTGGAGAGCTTGCAGAGCACTGGGGAAAGGCAGGCAGAGAATTCCCTGCTAGCACCTTCTCTGTGCCTGGGAAGCAGAAGTGTTCACATTGCTTCGCAGAATCGCTTTTGTGCAGAAAACAGTAACACTTGTTCAGAACGAAAGAAAGCACAGAGCCCCAGATTTTATGTTGTCCTGGAGAGCTTGCAGAGCACCGGGGAAAGGCAGGCAGAGAATTCCCTGCTAGCACCTTCTCTGTGCCTGTTCACATTGCTTCGCAGAATCGCTTTTGTGCAGAAAACAGTAACACTTGTTCAGAACGAAAGAAAGCACAGAGCCCCAGATTTTATGTTGTCCTGGAGAGCTTGCAGAGCACTGGGGAAAGGCAGGCAGAGAATTCCCTGCTAGCACCTTCTCTGTGCCTGGGAAGCACAAGTGTTCACATTGCTTCGCAGAATCGCTTTTGTGCAGAAAACAGTAACACTTGTTCAGAACGAAAGAAAGCACAGAGCCGCAGATTTGCTGTTGTCCTGGAGAGCTTGCAGAGCACTGGGGAAAGGCAGGCAGAGAATTCCCTGCTAGCACCTTCTCTGTGCCTGGGAAGCACAAGTGTTCACATTGCTTCGCAGAATCGCTTTTGTGCAGAAAACAGTAACACTTGTTCAGAACGAAAGAAAGCACAGAGCCGCAGATTTGCTGTTGTCCTGGAGAGCTTGCAGAGCACTGGGGAAAGGCAGGCAGAGAATTCCCTGCTAGCACCTTCTCTGTGCCTGTTCACATTGCTTCGCAGAATGGCTTTTGTGCAGAAAACAGTAACACTTGTTCACAACGAAAGAAAGCACAGAGCCCCAGATTTGCTGTTGTCCTGGAGAGCTTGCAGAGCACTGGGGAAAGGCAGGCAGAGAATTCCCTGCTAGCACCTTCTCTGTTCCTGTTCACATTGCTTCGCAGAATCGCTTTTGTGCATAAACAGTAACACTTGTTCAGAAAGAAAGAAAGCACAGAGCCCCAGATTTGCTGTTGTCCTGGAGAGCTTGCAGAGCACTGGGGAAAGGCAGGCAGAGAATTCCCTGCTAGCACCTTCTCTGTGCCTGGGAAGCAGAAGTGTTCACATTGCTTCGCAGAATCGCTGTTGTGCAGAAAACAGTAACACTTGTTCAGAACGAAAGAAAGCACAGAGCCCCAGATTTTATGTTGTCCTGGAGAGCTTGCAGAGCACTGGGGAAAGGCAGGCAGAGAATTCCCTGCTAGCACCTTCTCTGTGCCTGGGAAGCACAAGTGTTCACATTGCTTCGCAGAATCGCTTTTGTGCAGAAAACAGTAACACTTGTTCAGAACGAAAGAAAGCACAGAGCCCCAGATTTTATGTTGTCCTGGCGAGCTTGCAGAGCACTGGGGAAAGGCAGGCAGAGAATTCCCTGCTAGCACCTTCTCTGTGCCTGGGAAGCACAAGTGTTCACATTGCTTCGCAGAATCGCTTTTGTGCAGAAAACAGTAACACTTGTTCAGAACGAAAGAAAGCACAGAGCCCCAGATTTTATGTTGTCCTGGAGAGCTTGCAGAGCACTGGGGAAAGGCAGGCAGAGAATTCCCTGCTAGCACCTTCTCTGTGCCTGGGAAGCAGAAGTGTTCAAATTGCTTGGCAGAATCGCTTTTGTGCAGAAAAGAGTAACACTTGTTCAGAATGAAAGAAAGCACAGAGCCCCAGATTTGCTGTTGTCCTGGAGAGCTTGCAGAGCACTGGGGAAAGGCAGGCAGAGAATTCCCTGCTAGCACCTTCTCTGTGCCTGTTCACATTGCTTCGCAGAATCGCTTTTGTGCAGAAAACAGTAACACTTGTTCAGAACGAAAGAAAGCACAGAGCCCCAGATTTTATGTTGTCCTGGAGAGCTTGCAGAGCACTGGGGAAAGGCAGGCAGAGAATTCCCTGCTAGCACCTTCTCTGTGCCTGGGAAGCACAAGTGTTCACATTGCTTCGCAGAATCGCTTTTGTGCAGAAAACAGTAACACTTGTTCAGAACGAAAGAAAGCACAGAGCCCCAGATTTTATGTTGTCCTGGAGAGCTTGCAGAGCACTGGGGAAAGGCAGGCAGAGAATTCCCTGCTAGCACCTTCTCTGTGCCTGGGAAGCACAAGTGTTCACATTGCTTCGCAGAATCGCTTTTGTGCAGAAAACAGTAACACTTGTTCAGAATGAAAGAAAGCACAGAGCCCCAGATTTTATGTTGTCCTGGAGAGCTTGCAGAGCACTGGGGAAAGGCAGGCAGAGAATTCCCTGCTAGCACCTTCTCTGTGCCTGGGAAGCACAAGTGTTCACATTGCTTCGCAGAATCGCTTTTGTGCAGAAAACAGTAACACTTGTTCAGAACGAAAGAAAGCACAGAGCCCCAGATTTTATGTTGTCCTGGAGAGCTTGCAGAGCACTGGGGAAAGGCAGGCAGAGAATTCCCTGCTAGCACCTTCTCTGTGCCTGGGAAGCACAAGTGTTCACATTGCTTCGCAGAATCGCTTTTGTGCAGAAAAGAGTAACACTTGTTCAGAATGAAAGAAAGCACAGAGCCCCAGATTTTATGTTGTCCTGGAGAGCTTGCAGAGCACTGGGGAAAGGCAGGCAGAGAATTCCCTGCTAGCACCTTCTCTGTGCCTGGGAAGCACAAGTGTTCACATTGCTTCGCAGAATCGCTTTTGTGCAGAAAACAGTAACACTTGTTCAGAACGAAAGAAAGCACAGAGCCCCAGATTTTATGTTGTCCTGGAGAGCTTGCAGAGCACTGGGGAAAGGCAGGCAGAGAATTCCCTGCTAGCACCTTCTCTGTGCCTGGGAAGCACAAGTGTTCACATTGCTTCGCAGAATCGCTTTTGTGCAGAAAACAGTAACACTTGTTCAGAACGAAAGAAAGCACAGAGCCCCAGATTTTATGTTGTCCTGGAGAGCTTGCAGAGCACTGGGGAAAGGCAGGCAGAGAATTCCCTGCTAGCACCTTCTCAGTGCCTGGGAAGCACAAGTGTTCACATTGCTTCGCAGAATCGCTTTTGTGCAGAAAACAGTAACACTTGTTCAGAACGAAAGAAAGCACAGAGCCCCAGATTTTATGTTGTCCTGGAGAGCTTGCAGAGCACTGGGGAAAGGCAGGCAGAGAATTCCCTGCTAGCACCTTCTCTGTGCCTGGGAAGCACAAGTGTTCACATTGCTTCGCAGAATCGCTTTTGTGCAGAAAACAGTAACACTTGTTCAGAACGAAAGAAAGCACAGAGCCCCAGATTTTATGTTGTCCTGGAGAGCTTGCAGAGCACTGGGGAAAGGCAGGCAGAGAATTCCCTGCTAGCACCTTCTCTGTGCCTGGGAAGCACAAGTGTTCACATTGCTTCGCAGAATCGCTTTTGTGCAGAAAAGAGTAACACTTGTTCAGAATGAAAGAAAGCACAGAGCCCCAGATTTTATGTTGTCCTGGAGAGCTTGCAGAGCACTGGGGAAAGGCAGGCAGAGAATTCCCTGCTAGCACCTTCTCTGTGCCTGGGAAGCACAAGTGTTCACATTGCTTCGCAGAATCGCTTTTGTGCAGAAAACAGTAACACTTGTTCAGAACGAAAGAAAGCACAGAGCCCCAGATTTTATGTTGTCCTGGAGAGCTTGCAGAGCACTGGGGAAAGGCAGGCAGAGAATTCCCTGCTAGCACCTTCTCTGTGCCTGGGAAGCACAAGTGTTCACATTGCTTCGCAGAATCGCTTTTGTGCAGAAAACAGTAACACTTGTTCAGAACGAAAGAAAGCACAGAGCCCCAGATTTTATGTTGTCCTGGAGAGCTTGCAGAGCACTGGGGAAAGGCAGGCAGAGAATTCCCTGCTAGCACCTTCTCAGTGCCTGGGAAGCACAAGTGTTCACATTGCTTCGCAGAATCGCTTTTGTGCAGAAAACAGTAACACTTGTTCAGAACGAAAGAAAGCACAGAGCCCCAGATTTTATGTTGTCCTGGAGAGCTTGCAGAGCACTGGGGAAAGGCAGGCAGAGAATTCCCTGCTAGCACCTTCTCTGTGCCTGGGAAGCACAAGTGTTCACATTGCTTCGCAGAATCGCTTTTGTGCAGAAAACAGTAACACTTGTTCAGAACGAAAGAAAGCACAGAGCCCCAGATTTTATGTTGTCCTGGAGAGCTTGCAGAGCACTGGGGAAAGGCAGGCAGAGAATTCCCTGCTAGCACCTTCTCTGTGCCTGGGAAGCACAAGTGTTCACATTGCTTCGCAGAATCGCTTTTGTGCAGAAAACAGTAACACTTGTTCAGAACGAAAGAAAGCACAGAGCCCCAGATTTTATGTTGTCCTGGAGAGCTTGCAGAGCACTGGGGAAAGGCAGGCAGAGAATTCCCTGCTAGCACCTTCTCTGTGCCTGGGAAGCAGAAGTGTTCACATTGCTTCGCAGAATCGCTTTTGTGCAGAAAACAGTAACACTTGTTCAGAACGAAAGAAAGCACAGAGCCCCAGATTTTATGTTGTCCTGGAGAGCTTGCAGAGCACTGGGGAAAGGCAGGCAGAGAATTCCCTGCTAGCACCTTCTCTGTGCCTGGGAAGCACAAGTGTTCACATTGCTTCGCAGAATCGCTTTTGTGCAGAAAACAGTAACACTTGTTCAGAATGAAAGAAAGCACAGAGCCCCAGATTTTATGTTGTCCTGGAGAGCTTGCAGAGCACTGGGGAAAGGCAGGCAGAGAATTCCCTGCTAGCACCTTCTCTGTGCCTGGGAAGCACAAGTGTTCACATTGCTTCGCAGAATCGCTTTTGTGCAGAAAACAGTAACACTTGTTCAGAACGAAAGAAAGCACAGAGCCCCAGATTTTATGTTGTCCTGGAGAGCTTGCAGAGCACTGGGGAAAGGCAGGCAGAGAATTCCCTGCTAGCACCTTCTCTGTGCCTGGGAAGCAGAAGTGTTCACATTGCTTCGCAGAATCGCTTTTGTGCAGAAAACAGTAACACTTGTTCAGAACGAAAGAAAGCACAGAGCCCCAGATTTTATGTTGTCCTGGAGAGCTTGCAGAGCACCGGGGAAAGGCAGGCAGAGAATTCCCTGCTAGCACCTTCTCTGTGCCTGTTCACATTGCTTCGCAGAATCGCTTTTGTGCAGAAAACAGTAACACTTGTTCAGAACGAAAGAAAGCACAGAGCCCCAGATTTTATGTTGTCCTGGAGAGCTTGCAGAGCACTGGGGAAAGGCAGGCAGAGAATTCCCTGCTAGCACCTTCTCTGTGCCTGGGAAGCACAAGTGTTCACATTGCTTCGCAGAATCGCTTTTGTGCAGAAAACAGTAACACTTGTTCAGAACGAAAGAAAGCACAGAGCCGCAGATTTGCTGTTGTCCTGGAGAGCTTGCAGAGCACTGGGGAAAGGCAGGCAGAGAATTCCCTGCTAGCACCTTCTCTGTGCCTGGGAAGCACAAGTGTTCACATTGCTTCGCAGAATCGCTTTTGTGCAGAAAACAGTAACACTTGTTCAGAACGAAAGAAAGCACAGAGCCGCAGATTTGCTGTTGTCCTGGAGAGCTTGCAGAGCACTGGGGAAAGGCAGGCAGAGAATTCCCTGCTAGCACCTTCTCTGTGCCTGTTCACATTGCTTCGCAGAATGGCTTTTGTGCAGAAAACAGTAACACTTGTTCACAACGAAAGAAAGCACAGAGCCCCAGATTTGCTGTTGTCCTGGAGAGCTTGCAGAGCACTGGGGAAAGGCAGGCAGAGAATTCCCTGCTAGCACCTTCTCTGTTCCTGTTCACATTGCTTCGCAGAATCGCTTTTGTGCATAAACAGTAACACTTGTTCAGAAAGAAAGAAAGCACAGAGCCCCAGATTTGCTGTTGTCCTGGAGAGCTTGCAGAGCACTGGGGAAAGGCAGGCAGAGAATTCCCTGCTAGCACCTTCTCTGTGCCTGGGAAGCAGAAGTGTTCACATTGCTTCGCAGAATCGCTGTTGTGCAGAAAACAGTAACACTTGTTCAGAACGAAAGAAAGCACAGAGCCCCAGATTTTATGTTGTCCTGGAGAGCTTGCAGAGCACTGGGGAAAGGCAGGCAGAGAATTCCCTGCTAGCACCTTCTCTGTGCCTGGGAAGCACAAGTGTTCACATTGCTTCGCAGAATCGCTTTTGTGCAGAAAACAGTAACACTTGTTCAGAACGAAAGAAAGCACAGAGCCCCAGATTTTATGTTGTCCTGGCGAGCTTGCAGAGCACTGGGGAAAGGCAGGCAGAGAATTCCCTGCTAGCACCTTCTCTGTGCCTGGGAAGCACAAGTGTTCACATTGCTTCGCAGAATCGCTTTTGTGCAGAAAACAGTAACACTTGTTCAGAACGAAAGAAAGCACAGAGCCCCAGATTTTATGTTGTCCTGGAGAGCTTGCAGAGCACTGGGGAAAGGCAGGCAGAGAATTCCCTGCTAGCACCTTCTCTGTGCCTGGGAAGCAGAAGTGTTCAAATTGCTTGGCAGAATCGCTTTTGTGCAGAAAAGAGTAACACTTGTTCAGAATGAAAGAAAGCACAGAGCCCCAGATTTGCTGTTGTCCTGGAGAGCTTGCAGAGCACTGGGGAAAGGCAGGCAGAGAATTCCCTGCTAGCACCTTCTCTGTGCCTGTTCACATTGCTTCGCAGAATCGCTTTTGTGCAGAAAACAGTAACACTTGTTCAGAACGAAAGAAAGCACAGAGCCCCAGATTTTATGTTGTCCTGGAGAGCTTGCAGAGCACTGGGGAAAGGCAGGCAGAGAATTCCCTGCTAGCACCTTCTCTGTGCCTGTTCACATTGCTTCGCAGAATCGCTTTTGTGCAGAAAACAGTAACACTTGTTCAGAACGAAAGAAAGCACAGAGCCCCAGATTTGCTGTTGTCCTGGAGAGCTTGCAGAGCACTGGGGAAAGGCAGGCAGAGAATTCCCTGCTAGCACCTTCTCTGTGCCTGGGAAGCACAAGTGTTCACATTGCTTCGCAGAATCGCTGTTGTGCAGAAAACAGTAACACTTGTTCAGAACGAAAGAAAGCACAGAGCCCCAGATTTTATGTTGTCCTGGAGAGCTTGCAGAGCACTGGGGAAAGGCAGGCAGAGAATTCCCTGCTAGCACCTTCTCTGTGCCTGGGAAGCACAAGTGTTCACATTGCTTCGCAGAATGGCTTTTGTGCAGAAAACAGTAACACTTGTTCAGAACGAAAGAAAGCACAGAGCCCCAGATTTTATGTTGTCCTGGAGAGCTTGCAGAGCACTGGGGAAAGGCAGGCAGAGAATTCCCTGCTAGCACCTTCTCTGTGCCTGTTCACATTGCTTCGCAGAATCGCTTTTGTGCAGAAAACAGTAACACTTGTTCAGAACGAAAGAAAGCACAGAGCCCCAGATTTTATGTTGTCCTGGAGAGCTTGCAGAGCACTGGGGAAAGGCAGGCAGAGAATTCCCTGCTAGCACCTTCTCTGTGCCTGGGAAGCACAAGTGTTCACATTGCTTCGCAGAATCGCTTTTGTGCAGAAAACAGTAACACTTGTTCAGAACGAAAGAAAGCACAGAGCCCCAGATTTTATGTTGTCCTGGAGAGCTTGCAGAGCACTGGGGAAAGGCAGGCAGAGAATTCCCTGCTAGCACCTTCTCTGTGCCTGGGAAGCACAAGTGTTCAAATTGCTTGGCAGAATCGCTTTTGTGCAGAAAACAGTAACACTTGTTCAGAACGAAAGAAAGCACAGAGCCCCAGATTTGCTGTTGTCCTGGAGAGCTTGCAGAGCACTGGGGAAAGGCAGGCAGAGAATTCCCTGCTAGCACCTTCTCTGTGCCTGTTCACATTGCTTCGCAGAATCGCTTTTGTGCAGAAAACAGTAACACTTGTTCAGAAGGAAAGAAAGCACAGAGCCCCAGATTTGCTGTTGTCCTGGAGAGCTTGCAGAGCACTGGGGAAAGGCAGGCAGAGAATTCCCTGCTAGCACCTTCTCTGTGCCTGTTCACATTGCTTCGCAGAATCGCTTTTGTGCATAAACAGTAACACTTGTTCAGAACGAAAGAAAGCACAGAGCCCCAGATTTGCTGTTGTCCTGGAGAGCTTGCAGAGCACTGGGGAAAGGCAGGCAGAGAATTCCCTGCTAGCACCTTCTCTGTGCCTGGGAAGCACAAGTGTTCACATTGCTTCGCAGAATCGCTGTTGTGCAGAAAACAGTAACACTTGTTCAGAACGAAAGAAAGCACAGAGCCCCAGATTTTATGTTGTCCTGGAGAGCTTGCAGAGCACTGGGGAAAGGCAGGCAGAGAATTCCCTGCTAGCACCTTCTCTGTGCCTGGGAAGCACAAGTGTTCACATTGCTTCGCAGAATCGCTTTTGTGCAGAAAACAGTAACACTTGTTCAGAACGAAAGAAAGCACAGAGCCCCAGATTTTATGTTGTCCTGGCGAGCTTGCAGAGCACTGGGGAAAGGCAGGCAGAGAATTCCCTGCTAGCACCTTCTCTGTGCCTGTTCACATTGCTTCGCAGAATCGCTTTTGTGCAGAAAACAGTAACACTTGTTCAGAACGAAAGAAAGCACAGAGCCCCAGATTTTATGTTGTCCTGGAGAGCTTGCAGAGCACTGGGGAAAGGCAGGCAGAGAATTCCCTGCTAGCACCTTCTCTGTGCCTGGGAAGCAGAAGTGTTCAAATTGCTTGGCAGAATCGCTTTTGTGCAGAAAACAGTAACACTTGTTCAGAACGAAAGAAAGCACAGAGCCCCAGATTTGCTGTTGTCCTGGAGAGCTTGCAGAGCACTGGGGAAAGGCAGGCAGAGAATTCCCTGCTAGCACCTTCTCTGTGCCTGGGAAGCAGAAGTGTTCAAATTGCTTGGCAGAATCGCTTTTGTGCAGAAAACAGTAACACTTGTTCAGAACGAAAGAAAGCACAGAGCCCCAGATTTGCTGTTGTCCTGGAGAGCTTGCAGAGCACTGGGGAAAGGCAGGCAGAGAATTCCCTGCTAGCACCTTCTCTGTGCCTGTTCACATTGCTTCGCAGAATGGCTTTTGTGCAGAAAACAGTAACACTTGTTCAGAACGAAAGAAAGCACAGAGCCCCAGATTTGCTGTTGTCCTGGAGAGCTTGCAGAGCACTGGGGAAAGGCAGGCAGAGAATTCCCTGCTAGCACCTTCTCTGTGCCTGTTCACATTGCTTCGCAGAATCGCTTTTGTGCATAAACAGTAACACTTGTTCAGAACGAAAGAAAGCACAGAGCCCCAGATTTGCTGTTGTCCTGGAGAGCTTGCAGAGCACTGGGGAAAGGCAGGCAGAGAATTCCCTGCTAGCACCTTCTCTGTGCCTGGGAAGCAGAAGTGTTCACATTGCTTCGCAGAATCGCTGTTGTGCAGAAAACAGTAACACTTGTTCAGAACGAAAGAAAGCACAGAGCCCCAGATTTTATGTTGTCCTGGAGAGCTTGCAGAGCACTGGGGAAAGGCAGGCAGAGAATTCCCTGCTAGCACCTTCTCTGTGCCTGGGAAGCACAAGTGTTCACATTGCTTCGCAGAATCGCTTTTGTGCAGAAAACAGTAACACTTGTTCAGAACGAAAGAAAGCACAGAGCCCCAGATTTTATGTTGTCCTGGAGAGCTTGCAGAGCACTGGGGAAAGGCAGGCAGAGAATTCCCTGCTAGCACCTTCTCTGTGCCTGGGAAGCACAAGTGTTCACATTGCTTCGCAGAATCGGTTTTGTGCAGAAAACAGTAACACTTGTTCAGAACGAAAGAAAGCACAGAGCCCCAGATTTTATGTTGTCCTGGAGAGCTTGCAGAGCACCGGGGAAAGGCAGGCAGAGAATTCCCTGCTAGCACCTTCTCTGTGCCTGTTCACATTGCTTCGCAGAATCGCTTTTGTGCAGAAAACAGTAACACTTGTTCAGAACGAAAGAAAGCACAGAGCCCCAGATTTTATGTTGTCCTGGAGAGCTTGCAGAGCACTGGGGAAAGGCAGGCAGAGAATTCCCTGCTAGCACCTTCTCTGTGCCTGGGAAGCACAAGTGTTCACATTGCTTCGCAGAATCGCTTTTGTGCAGAAAACAGTAACACTTGTTCAGAACGAAAGAAAGCACAGAGCCCCAGATTTTATGTTGTCCTGGAGAGCTTGCAGAGCACTGGGGAAAGGCAGGCAGAGAATTCCCTGCTAGCACCTTCTCTGTGCCTGGGAAGCAGAAGTGTTCAAATTGCTTGGCAGAATCGCTTTTGTGCAGAAAACAGTAACACTTGTTCAGAACGAAAGAAAGCACAGAGCCCCAGATTTGCTGTTGTCCTGGAGAGCTTGCAGAGCACTGGGGAAAGGCAGGCAGAGAATTCCCTGCTAGCACCTTCTCTGTGCCTGTTCACATTGCTTCGCAGAATCGCTTTTGTGCAGAAAACAGTAACACTTGTTCAGAAGGAAAGAAAGCACAGAGCCCCAGATTTTATGTTGTCCTGGAGAGCTTGCAGAGCACTGGGGAAAGGCAGGCAGAGAATTCCCTGCTAGCACCTTCTCTGTGCCTGTTCACATTGCTTCGCAGAATCGCTTTTGTGCATAAACAGTAACACTTGTTCAGAACGAAAGAAAGCACAGAGCCCCAGATTTGCTGTTGTCCTGGAGAGCTTGCAGAGCACTGGGGAAAGGCAGGCAGAGAATTCCCTGCTAGCACCTTCTCTGTGCCTGGGAAGCAGAAGTGTTCACATTGCTTCGCAGAATCGCTGTTGTGCAGAAAACAGTAACACTTGTTCAGAACGAAAGAAAGCACAGAGCCCCAGATTTTATGTTGTCCTGGAGAGCTTGCAGAGCACTGGGGAAAGGCAGGCAGAGAATTCCCTGCTAGCACCTTCTCTGTGCCTGGGAAGCACAAGTGTTCACATTGCTTCGCAGAATCGCTTTTGTGCAGAAAACAGTAACACTTGTTCAGAACGAAAGAAAGCACAGAGCCCCAGATTTTATGTTGTCCTGGAGAGCTTGCAGAGCACTGGGGAAAGGCAGGCAGAGAATTCCCTGCTAGCACCTTCTCTGTGCCTGTTCACATTGCTTCGCAGAATCGCTTTTGTGCAGAAAACAGTAACACTTGTTCAGAACGAAAGAAAGCACAGAGCCCCAGATTTTATGTTGTCCTGGAGAGCTTGCAGAGCACTGGGGAAAGGCAGGCAGAGAATTCCCTGCTAGCACCTTCTCTGTGCCTGGGAAGCACAAGTGTTCACATTGCTTCGCAGAATCGCTTTTGTGCAGAAAACAGTAACACTTGTTCAGAACGAAAGAAAGCACAGAGCCCCAGATTTTATGTTGTCCTGGAGAGCTTGCAGAGCACTGGGGAAAGGCAGGCAGAGAATTCCCTGCTAGCACCTTCTCTGTGCCTGGGAAGCACAAGTGTTCACATTGCTTCGCAGAATCGCTTTTGTGCAGAAAACAGTAACACTTGTTCAGAACGAAAGAAAGCACAGAGCCCCAGATTTTATGTTGTCCTGGAGAGCTTGCAGAGCACTGGGGAAAGGCAGGCAGAGAATTCCCTGCTAGCACCTTCTCTGTGCCTGGGAAGCACAAGTGTTCACATTGCTTCGCAGAATCGCTTTTGTGCAGAAAACAGTAACACTTGTTCAGAACGAAAGAAAGCACAGAGCCCCAGATTTTATGTTGTCCTGGAGAGCTTGCAGAGCACTGGGGAAAGGCAGGCAGAGAATTCCCTGCTAGCACCTTCTCTGTGCCTGTTCACATTGCTTCGCAGAATCGCTTTTGTGCAGAAAACAGTAACACTTGTTCAGAAGGAAAGAAAGCACAGAGCCCCAGATTTGCTGTTGTCCTGGAGAGCTTGCAGAGCACTGGGGAAAGGCAGGCAGAGAATTCCCTGCTAGCACCTTCTCTGTGCCTGGGAAGCACAAGTGTTCACATTGCTTCGCAGAATTGCTTTTGTGCAGAAAACACTAACACTTGTTCAGAACGAAAGAAAGCACAGAGCCCCAGATTTTATGTTGTCCTGGAGAGCTTGCAGAGCACTGGGGAAAGGCAGGCAGAGAATTCCCTGCTAGCACCTTCTCAGTGCCTGGGAAGCACAAGTGTTCACATTGCTTGGCAGAATCGCTTTTGTGCAGAAAACAGTAACACTTGTTCAGAACGAAAGAAAGCACAGAGCCCCAGATTTTATGTTGTCCTGGAGAGCTTGCAGAGCACTGGGGAAAGGCAGGCAGAGAATTCCCTGCTAGCACCTTCTCTGTGCCTGGGAAGCACAAGTGTTCACATTGCTTCGCAGAATTGCTTTTGTGCAGAAAACAGTAACACTTGTTCAGAATGAAAGAAAGCACAGAGCCCCAGATTTTATGTTGTCCTGGAGAGCTTGCAGAGCACTGGGGAAAGGCAGGCAGAGAATTCCCTGCTAGCACCTTCTCTGTGCCTGGGAAGCACAAGTGTTCACATTGCTTCGCAGAATCGCTTTTGTGCAGAAAACAGTAACACTTGTTCAGAACGAAAGAAAGCACAGAGCCCCAGATTTTATGTTGTCCTGGAGAGCTTGCAGAGCACTGGGGAAAGGCAGGCAGAGAATTCCCTGCTAGCACCTTCTCTGTGCCTGGGAAGCACAAGTGTTCACATTGCTTCGCAGAATCGCTTTTGTGCAGAAAACAGTAACACTTGTTCAGAACGAAAGAAAGCACAGAGCCGCAGATTTGCTGTTGTCCTGGAGAGCTTGCAGAGCACTGGGGAAAGGCAGGCAGAGAATTCCCTGCTAGCACCTTCTCTGTGCCTGGGAAGCACAAGTGTTCACATTGCTTCGCAGAATCGCTTTTGTGCAGAAAACAGTAACACTTGTTCAGAACGAAAGAAAGCACAGAGCCCCAGATTTTATGTTGTCCTGGAGAGCTTGCAGAGCACTGGGGAAAGGCAGGCAGAGAATTCCCTGCTAGCACCTTCTCTGTGCCTGGGAAGCACAAGTGTTCAAATTGCTTGGCAGAATCGCTTTTGTGCAGAAAACAGTAACACTTGTTCAGAACGAAAGAAAGCACAGAGCCCCAGATTTGCTGTTGTCCTGGAGAGCTTGCAGAGCACTGGGGAAAGGCAGGCAGAGAATTCCCTGCTAGCACCTTCTCTGTGCCTGTTCACATTGCTTCGCAGAATGGCTTTTGTGCAGAAAACAGTAACACTTGTTCAGAACGAAAGAAAGCACAGAGCCCCAGATTTGCTGTTGTCCTGGAGAGCTTGCAGAGCACTGGGGAAAGGCAGGCAGAGAATTCCCTGCTAGCACCTTCTCTGTGCCTGTTCACATTGCTTCGCAGAATCGCTTTTGTGCATAAACAGTAACACTTGTTCAGAACGAAAGAAAGCACAGAGCCCCAGATTTGCTGTTGTCCTGGAGAGCTTGCAGAGCACTGGGGAAAGGCAGGCAGAGAATTCCCTGCTAGCACCTTCTCTGTGCCTGGGAAGCAGAAGTGTTCACATTGCTTTGCAGAATCGCTGTTGTGCAGAAAACAGTAACACTTGTTCAGAACGAAAGAAAGCACAGAGCCCCAGATTTTATGTTGTCCTGGAGAGCTTGCAGAGCACTGGGGAAAGGCAGGCAGAGAATTCCCTGCTAGCACCTTCTCTGTGCCTGGGAAGCACAAGTGTTCACATTGCTTCGCAGAATCGCTTTTGTGCAGAAAACAGTAACACTTGTTCAGAACGAAAGAAAGCACAGAGCCCCAGATTTTATGTTGTCCTGGAGAGCTTGCAGAGCACTGGGGAAAGGCAGGCAGAGAATTCCCTGCTAGCACCTTCTCTGTGCCTGGGAAGCACAAGTGTTCACATTGCTTCGCAGAATCGGTTTTGTGCAGAAAACAGTAACACTTGTTCAGAACGAAAGAAAGCACAGAGCCCCAGATTTTATGTTGTCCTGGAGAGCTTGCAGAGCACCGGGGAAAGGCAGGCAGAGAATTCCCTGCTAGCACCTTCTCTGTGCCTGTTCACATTGCTTCGCAGAATCGCTTTTGTGCAGAAAACAGTAACACTTGTTCAGAAGGAAAGAAAGCACAGAGCCCCAGATTTTATGTTGTCCTGGAGAGCTTGCAGAGCACTGGGGAAAGGCAGGCAGAGAATTCCCTGCTAGCACCTTCTCTGTGCCTGGGAAGCACAAGTGTTCACATTGCTTCGCAGAATCGCTTTTGTGCAGAAAACAGTAACACTTGTTCAGAACGAAAGAAAGCACAGAGCCCCAGATTTTATGTTGTCCTGGAGAGCTTGCAGAGCACTGGGGAAAGGCAGGCAGAGAATTCCCTGCTAGCACCTTCTCTGTGCCTGGGAAGCAGAAGTGTTCAAATTGCTTGGCAGAATCGCTTTTGTGCAGAAAACAGTAACACTTGTTCAGAACGAAAGAAAGCACAGAGCCCCAGATTTGCTGTTGTCCTGGAGAGCTTGCAGAGCACTGGGGAAAGGCAGGCAGAGAATTCCCTGCTAGCACCTTCTCTGTGCCTGTTCACATTGCTTCGCAGAATCGCTTTTGTGCAGAAAACAGTAACACTTGTTCAGAAGGAAAGAAAGCACAGAGCCCCAGATTTGCTGTTGTCCTGGAGAGCTTGCAGAGCACTGGGGAAAGGCAGGCAGAGAATTCCCTGCTAGCACCTTCTCTGTGCCTGTTCACATTGCTTCGCAGAATCGCTTTTGTGCATAAACAGTAACACTTGTTCAGAACGAAAGAAAGCACAGAGCCCCAGATTTGCTGTTGTCCTGGAGAGCTTGCAGAGCACTGGGGAAAGGCAGGCAGAGAATTCCCTGCTAGCACCTTCTCTGTGCCTGGGAAGCAGAAGTGTTCACATTGCTTCGCAGAATCGCTGTTGTGCAGAAAACAGTAACACTTGTTCAGAAGGAAAGAAAGCACAGAGCCCCAGATTTTATGTTGTCCTGGAGAGCTTGCAGAGCACTGGGGAAAGGCAGGCAGAGAATTCCCTGCTAGCACCTTCTCTGTGCCTGGGAAGCACAAGTGTTCACATTGCTTCGCAGAATCGCTTTTGTGCAGAAAACAGTAACACTTGTTCAGAACGAAAGAAAGCACAGAGCCCCAGATTTGCTGTTGTCCTGGAGAGCTTGCAGAGCACTGGGGAAAGGCAGGCAGAGAATTCCCTGCTAGCACCTTCTCTGTGCCTGGGAAGCACAAGTGTTCACATTGCTTCGCAGAATCGCTTTTGTGCAGAAAACAGTAACACTTGTTCAGAACGAAAGAAAGCACAGAGCCCCAGATTTTATGTTGTCCTGGAGAGCTTGCAGAGCACTGGGGAAAGGCAGGCAGAGAATTCCCTGCTAGCACCTTCTCTGTGCCTGGGAAGCACAAGTGTTCACATTGCTTCGCAGAATCGCTTTTGTGCAGAAAACAGTAACACTTGTTCAGAACGAAAGAAAGCACAGAGCCCCAGATTTTATGTTGTCCTGGAGAGCTTGCAGAGCACTGGGGAAAGGCAGGCAGAGAATTCCCTGCTAGCACCTTCTCTGTGCCTGGGAAGCACAAGTGTTCACATTGCTTCGCAGAATCGCTTTTGTGCAGAAAACAGTAACACTTGTTCAGAACGAAAGAAAGCACAGAGCCCCAGATTTTATGTTGTCCTGGAGAGCTTGCAGAGCACTGGGGAAAGGCAGGCAGAGAATTCCCTGCTAGCACCTTCTCTGTGCCTGTTCACATTGCTTCGCAGAATCGCTTTTGTGCAGAAAACAGTAACACTTGTTCAGAAGGAAAGAAAGCACAGAGCCCCAGATTTGCTGTTGTCCTGGAGAGCTTGCAGAGCACTGGGGAAAGGCAGGCAGAGAATTCCCTGCTAGCACCTTCTCTGTGCCTGGGAAGCAGAAGTGTTCACATTGCTTCCAGAATTGCTTTTGTGCAGAAAACACTAACACTTGTTCAGAACGAAAGAAAGCACAGAGCCCCAGATTTTATGTTGTCCTGGAGAGCTTGCAGAGCACTGGGGAAAGGCAGGCAGAGAATTCCCTGCTAGCACCTTCTCTGTGCCTGGGAAGCACAAGTGTTCACATTGCTTCGCAGAATCGCTTTTGTGCAGAAAACAGTAACACTTGTTCAGAACGAAAGAAAGCACAGAGCCCCAGATTTGCTGTTGTCCTGGAGAGCTTGCAGAGCACTGGGGAAAGGCAGGCAGAGAATTCCCTGCTAGCACCTTCTCTGTGCCTGGGAAGCACAAGTGTTCACATTGCTTGGCAGAATCGCTTTTGTGCAGAAAACAGTAACACTTGTTCAGAAGGAAAGAAAGCACAGGGCCCCAGATTTTATGTTGTCCTGGAGAGCTTGCAGAGCACTGGGGAAAGGCAGGCAGAGAATTCCCTGCTAGCACCTTCTCTGTGCCTGGGAAGCAGAAGTGTTCACATTGCTTGGCAGAATCGCTTTTGTGCAGAAAACAGTAACAATTGTTCAGAACGAAAGAAAGCACAGAGCCCCAGATTTGCTGTTGTCCTGGAGAGCTTGCAGAGCACTGGGGAAAGGCAGGCAGAGAATTCCCTGCTAGCACCTTCTCTGTGCCTGGGAAGCAGAAGTGTTCACATTGCTTCCAGAATTGCTTTTGTGCAGAAAACAGTAACACTTGTTCAGAACGAAAGAAAGCACAGAGCCCCAGATTTTATGTTGTCCTGGAGAGCTTGCAGAGCACTGGGGAAAGGCAGGCAGAGAATTCCCTGCTAGCACCTTCTCTGTGCCTGGGAAGCACAAGTGTTCACATTGCTTGGCAGAATCGCTTTTGTGCAGAAAACAGTAACACTTGTTCAGAACGAAAGAAAGCACAGAGCCCCAGATTTTATGTTGTCCTGGAGAGCTTGCAGAGCACTGGGGAAAGGCAGGCAGAGAATTCCCTGCTAGCACCTTCTCTGTGCCTGGGAAGCACAAGTGTTCACATTGCTTCGCAGAATTGCTTTTGTGCAGAAAACAGTAACACTTGTTCAGAATGAAAGAAAGCACAGAGCCCCAGATTTTATGTTGTCCTGGAGAGCTTGCAGAGCACTGGGGAAAGGCAGGCAGAGAATTCCCTGCTAGCACCTTCTCTGTGCCTGGGAAGCACAAGTGTTCACATTGCTTCGCAGAATCGCTTTTGTGCAGAAAACAGTAACACTTGTTCAGAACGAAAGAAAGCACAGAGCCCCAGATTTTATGTTGTCCTGGAGAGCTTGCAGAGCACTGGGGAAAGGCAGGCAGAGAATTCCCTGCTAGCACCTTCTCTGTGCCTGGGAAGCACAAGTGTTCACATTGCTTCGCAGAATCGCTTTTGTGCAGAAAACAGTAACACTTGTTCAGAACGAAAGAAAGCACAGAGCCGCAGATTTGCTGTTGTCCTGGAGAGCTTGCAGAGCACTGGGGAAAGGCAGGCAGAGAATTCCCTGCTAGCACCTTCTCTGTGCCTGGGAAGCACAAGTGTTCACATTGCTTCGCAGAATCGCTTTTGTGCAGAAAACAGTAACACTTGTTCAGAACGAAAGAAAGCACAGAGCCCCAGATTTTATGTTGTCCTGGAGAGCTTGCAGAGCACTGGGGAAAGGCAGGCAGAGAATTCCCTGCTAGCACCTTCTCTGTGCCTGGGAAGCACAAGTGTTCACATTGCTTCGCAGAATCGCTTTTGTGCAGAAAACAGTAACACTTGTTCAGAACGAAAGAAAGCACAGAGCCCCAGATTTTATGTTGTCCTGGAGAGCTTGCAGAGCACTGGGGAAAGGCAGGCAGAGAATTCCCTGCTAGCACCTTCTCTGTGCCTGGGAAGCACAAGTGTTCACATTGCTTCGCAGAATCGCTTTTGTGCAGAAAACAGTAACACTTGTTCAGAACGAAAGAAAGCACAGAGCCCCAGATTTTATGTTGTCCTGGAGAGCTTGCAGAGCACTGGGGAAAGGCAGGCAGAGAATTCCCTGCTAGCACCTTCTCTGTGCCTGGGAAGCACAAGTGTTCACATTGCTTCGCAGAATCGCTTTTGTGCAGAAAACAGTAACACTTGTTCAGAACGAAAGAAAGCACAGAGCCCCAGATTTTATGTTGTCCTGGAGAGCTTGCAGAGCACTGGGGAAAGGCAGGCAGAGAATTCCCTGCTAGCACCTTCTCTGTGCCTGGGAAGCAGAAGTGTTCACATTGCTTCGCAGAATCGCTTTTGTGCAGAAAACAGTAACACTTGTTCAGAACGAAAGAAAGCACAGAGCCCCAGATTTTATGTTGTCCTGGAGAGCTTGCAGAGCACTGGGGAAAGGCAGGCAGAGAATTCCCTGCTAGCACCTTCTCTGTGCCTGGGAAGCACAAGTGTTCACATTGCTTCGCAGAATCGCTTTTGTGCAGAAAACAGTAACACTTGTTCAGAATGAAAGAAAGCACAGAGCCCCAGATTTTATGTTGTCCTGGAGAGCTTGCAGAGCACTGGGGAAAGGCAGGCAGAGAATTCCCTGCTAGCACCTTCTCTGTGCCTGGGAAGCACAAGTGTTCACATTGCTTCGCAGAATCGCTTTTGTGCAGAAAACAGTAACACTTGTTCAGAACGAAAGAAAGCACAGAGCCCCAGATTTTATGTTGTCCTGGAGAGCTTGCAGAGCACTGGGGAAAGGCAGGCAGAGAATTCCCTGCTAGCACCTTCTCTGTGCCTGGGAAGCACAAGTGTTCACATTGCTTCGCAGAATCGCTTTTGTGCAGAAAACAGTAACACTTGTTCAGAACGAAAGAAAGCACAGAGCCCCAGATTTTATGTTGTCCTGGAGAGCTTGCAGAGCACCGGGGAAAGGCAGGCAGAGAATTCCCTGCTAGCACCTTCTCTGTGCCTGTTCACATTGCTTCGCAGAATCGCTTTTGTGCAGAAAACAGTAACACTTGTTCAGAACGAAAGAAAGCACAGAGCCCCAGATTTTATGTTGTCCTGGTGAGCTTGCAGAGCACTGGGGAAAGGCAGGCAGAGAATTCCCTGCTAGCACCTTCTCTGTGCCTGGGAAGCACAAGTGTTCACATTGCTTCGCAGAATCGCTTTTGTGCAGAAAACAGTAACACTTGTTCAGAACGAAAGAAAGCACAGAGCCCCAGATTTTATGTTGTCCTGGAGAGCTTGCAGAGCACTGGGGAAAGGCAGGCAGAGAATTCCCTGCTAGCACCTTCTCTGTGCCTGGGAAGCACAAGTGTTCACATTGCTTCGCAGAATCGCTTTTGTGCAGAAAACAGTAACACTTGTTCAGAACGAAAGAAAGCACAGAGCCCCAGATTTGCTGTTGTCCTGGAGAGCTTGCAGAGCACTGGGGAAAGGCAGGCAGAGAATTCCCTGCTAGCACCTTCTCTGTGCCTGTTCACATTGCTTCGCAGAATGGCTTTTGTGCAGAAAACAGTAACACTTGTTCACAACGAAAGAAAGCACAGAGCCCCAGATTTGCTGTTGTCCTGGAGAGCTTGCAGAGCACTGGGGAAAGGCAGGCAGAGAATTCCCTGCTAGCACCTTCTCTGTGCCTGTTCACATTGCTTCGCAGAATCGCTTTTGTGCATAAACAGTAACACTTGTTCAGAAAGAAAGAAAGCACAGAGCCCCAGATTTGCTGTTGTCCTGGAGAGCTTGCAGAGCACTGGGGAAAGGCAGGCAGAGAATTCCCTGCTAGCACCTTCTCTGTGCCTGGGAAGCAGAAGTGTTCACATTGCTTCGCAGAATCGCTTTTGTGCAGAAAACAGTAACACTTGTTCAGAACGAAAGAAAGCACAGAGCCCCAGATTTTATGTTGTCCTGGAGAGCTTGCAGAGCACTGGGGAAAGGCAGGCAGAGAATTCCCTGCTAGCACCTTCTCTGTGCCTGGGAAGCACAAGTGTTCACATTGCTTCGCAGAATCGCTTTTGTGCAGAAAACAGTAACACTTGTTCAGAACGAAAGAAAGCACAGAGCCCCAGATTTTATGTTGTCCTGGAGAGCTTGCAGAGCACTGGGGAAAGGCAGGCAGAGAATTCCCTGCTAGCACCTTCTCTGTGCCTGGGAAGCACAAGTGTTCACATTGCTTCGCAGAATCGGTTTTGTGCAGAAAACAGTAACACTTGTTCAGAACGAAAGAAAGCACAGAGCCCCAGATTTTATGTTGTCCTGGAGAGCTTGCAGAGCACTGGGGAAAGGCAGGCAGAGAATTCCCTGCTAGCACCTTCTCTGTGCCTGTTCACATTGCTTCGCAGAATCGCTTTTGTGCAGAAAACAGTAACACTTGTTCAGAACGAAAGAAAGCACAGAGCCCCAGATTTTATGTTGTCCTGGCGAGCTTGCAGAGCACTGGGGAAAGGCAGGCAGAGAATTCCCTGCTAGCACCTTCTCTGTGCCTGGGAAGCACAAGTGTTCACATTGCTTCGCAGAATCGCTGTTGTGCAGAAAACAGTAACACTTGTTCAGAACGAAAGAAAGCACAGAGCCCCAGATTTTATGTTGTCCTGGAGAGCTTGCAGAGCACTGGGGAAAGGCAGGCAGAGAATTCCCTGCTAGCACCTTCTCTGTGCCTGGGAAGCACAAGTGTTCACATTGCTTCGCAGAATCGCTTTTGTGCAGAAAACAGTAACACTTGTTCAGAACGAAAGAAAGCACAGAGCCCCAGATTTTATGTTGTCCTGGAGAGCTTGCAGAGCACTGGGGAAAGGCAGGCAGAGAATTCCCTGCTAGCACCTTCTCTGTGCCTGTTCACATTGCTTCGCAGAATCGCTTTTGTGCAGAAAACAGTAACACTTGTTCAGAACGAAAGAAAGCACAGAGCCCCAGATTTTATGTTGTCCTGGAGAGCTTGCAGAGCACTGGGGAAAGGCAGGCAGAGAATTCCCTGCTAGCACCTTCTCTGTGCCTGTTCACATTGCTTCGCAGAATCGCTTTTGTGCAGAAAACAGTAACACTTGTTCAGAACGAAAGAAAGCACAGAGCCCCAGATTTGCTGTTGTCCTGGAGAGCTTGCAGAGCACTGGGGAAAGGCAGGCAGAGAATTCCCTGCTAGCACCTTCTCTGTGCCTGGGAAGCACAAGTGTTCACATTGCTTCGCAGAATCGCTGTTGTGCAGAAAACAGTAACACTTGTTCAGAACGAAAGAAAGCACAGAGCCCCAGATTTTATGTTGTCCTGGAGAGCTTGCAGAGCACTGGGGAAAGGCAGGCAGAGAATTCCCTGCTAGCACCTTCTCTGTGCCTGGGAAGCACAAGTGTTCACATTGCTTCGCAGAATCGCTTTTGTGCAGAAAACAGTAACACTTGTTCAGAACGAAAGAAAGCACAGAGCCCCAGATTTTATGTTGTCCTGGAGAGCTTGCAGAGCACTGGGGAAAGGCAGGCAGAGAATTCCCTGCTAGCACCTTCTCTGTGCCTGGGAAGCACAAGTGTTCAAATTGCTTGGCAGAATCGCTTTTGTGCAGAAAACAGTAACACTTGTTCAGAACGAAAGAAAGCACAGAGCCCCAGATTTGCTGTTGTCCTGGAGAGCTTGCAGAGCACTGGGGAAAGGCAGGCAGAGAATTCCCTGCTAGCACCTTCTCTGTGCCTGTTCACATTGCTTCGCAGAATGGCTTTTGTGCAGAAAACAGTAACACTTGTTCAGAAGGAAAGAAAGCACAGAGCCCCAGATTTGCTGTTGTCCTGGAGAGCTTGCAGAGCACTGGGGAAAGGCAGGCAGAGAATTCCCTGCTAGCACCTTCTCTGTGCCTGTTCACATTGCTTCGCAGAATCGCTTTTGTGCATAAACAGTAACACTTGTTCAGAACGAAAGAAAGCACAGAGCCCCAGATTTGCTGTTGTCCTGGAGAGCTTGCAGAGCACTGGGGAAAGGCAGGCAGAGAATTCCCTGCTAGCACCTTCTCTGTGCCTGGGAAGCACAAGTGTTCACATTGCTTCGCAGAATCGCTGTTGTGCAGAAAACAGTAACACTTGTTCAGAACGAAAGAAAGCACAGAGCCCCAGATTTTATGTTGTCCTGGAGAGCTTGCAGAGCACTGGGGAAAGGCAGGCAGAGAATTCCCTGCTAGCACCTTCTCTGTGCCTGGGAAGCACAAGTGTTCACATTGCTTCGCAGAATCGCTTTTGTGCAGAAAACAGTAACACTTGTTCAGAACGAAAGAAAGCACAGAGCCCCAGATTTTATGTTGTCCTGGCGAGCTTGCAGAGCACTGGGGAAAGGCAGGCAGAGAATTCCCTGCTAGCACCTTCTCTGTGCCTGTTCACATTGCTTCGCAGAATCGCTTTTGTGCAGAAAACAGTAACACTTGTTCAGAACGAAAGAAAGCACAGAGCCCCAGATTTTATGTTGTCCTGGAGAGCTTGCAGAGCACTGGGGAAAGGCAGGCAGAGAATTCCCTGCTAGCACCTTCTCTGTGCCTGGGAAGCACAAGTGTTCACATTGCTTCGCAGAATCGCTTTTGTGCAGAAAACAGTAACACTTGTTCAGAACGAAAGAAAGCACAGAGCCCCAGATTTTATGTTGTCCTGGAGAGCTTGCAGAGCACTGGGGAAAGGCAGGCAGAGAATTCCCTGCTAGCACCTTCTCTGTGCCTGGGAAGCAGAAGTGTTCAAATTGCTTGGCAGAATCGCTTTTGTGCAGAAAACAGTAACACTTGTTCAGAACGAAAGAAAGCACAGAGCCCCAGATTTTATGTTGTCCTGGAGAGCTTGCAGAGCACTGGGGAAAGGCAGGCAGAGAATTCCCTGCTAGCACCTTCTCTGTGCCTGTTCACATTGCTTCGCAGAATGGCTTTTGTGCAGAAAACAGTAACACTTGTTCAGAACGAAAGAAAGCACAGAGCCCCAGATTTGCTGTTGTCCTGGAGAGCTTGCAGAGCACTGGGGAAAGGCAGGCAGAGAATTCCCTGCTAGCACCTTCTCTGTGCCTGTTCACATTGCTTCGCAGAATCGCTTTTGTGCATAAACAGTAACACTTGTTCAGAACGAAAGAAAGCACAGAGCCCCAGATTTGCTGTTGTCCTGGAGAGCTTGCAGAGCACTGGGGAAAGGCAGGCAGAGAATTCCCTGCTAGCACCTTCTCTGTGCCTGGGAAGCAGAAGTGTTCACATTGCTTCGCAGAATCGCTGTTGTGCAGAAAACAGTAACACTTGTTCAGAACGAAAGAAAGCACAGAGCCCCAGATTTTATGTTGTCCTGGAGAGCTTGCAGAGCACTGGGGAAAGGCAGGCAGAGAATTCCCTGCTAGCACCTTCTCTGTGCCTGGGAAGCACAAGTGTTCACATTGCTTCGCAGAATCGCTTTTGTGCAGAAAACAGTAACACTTGTTCAGAACGAAAGAAAGCACAGAGCCCCAGATTTTATGTTGTCCTGGAGAGCTTGCAGAGCACTGGGGAAAGGCAGGCAGAGAATTCCCTGCTAGCACCTTCTCTGTGCCTGGGAAGCACAAGTGTTAACATTGCTTCGCAGAATCGGTTTTGTGCAGAAAACAGTAACACTTGTTCAGAACGAAAGAAAGCACAGAGCCCCAGATTTTATGTTGTCCTGGAGAGCTTGCAGAGCACTGGGGAAAGGCAGGCAGAGAATTCCCTGCTAGCACCTTCTCTGTGCCTGTTCACATTGCTTCGCAGAATCGCTTTTGTGCAGAAAACAGTAACACTTGTTCAGAACGAAAGAAAGCACAGAGCCCCAGATTTTATGTTGTCCTGGAGAGCTTGCAGAGCACTGGGGAAAGGCAGGCAGAGAATTCCCTGCTAGCACCTTCTCTGTGCCTGGGAAGCAGAAGTGTTCAAATTGCTTGGCAGAATCGCTTTTGTGCAGAAAACAGTAACACTTGTTCAGAACGAAAGAAAGCACAGAGCCCCAGATTTGCTGTTGTCCTGGAGAGCTTGCAGAGCACTGGGGAAAGGCAGGCAGAGAATTCCCTGCTAGCACCTTCTCTGTGCCTGTTCACATTGCTTCGCAGAATCGCTTTTGTGCATAAACAGTAACACTTGTTCAGAACGAAAGAAAGCACAGAGCCCCAGATTTGCTGTTGTCCTGGAGAGCTTGCAGAGCACTGGGGAAAGGCAGGCAGAGAATTCCCTGCTAGCACCTTCTCTGTGCCTGGGAAGCAGAAGTGTTCACATTGCTTCGCAGAATCGCTGTTGTGCAGAAAACAGTAACACTTGTTCAGAACGAAAGAAAGCACAGAGCCCCAGATTTTATGTTGTCCTGGAGAGCTTGCAGAGCACTGGGGAAAGGCAGGCAGAGAATTCCCTGCTAGCACCTTCTCTGTGCCTGGGAAGCAGAAGTGTTCAAATTGCTTGGCAGAATCGCTTTTGTGCAGAAAACAGTAACACTTGTTCAGAAGGGAAGAAAGCACAGAGCCCCAGATTTGCTGTTGTCCTGGAGAGCTTGCAGAGCACTGGGGAAAGGCAGGCAGAGAATTCCCTGCTAGCACCTTCTCTGTGCCTGTTCACATTGCTTCGCAGAATCGCTTTTGTGCATAAACAGTAACACTTGTTCAGAACGAAAGAAAGCACAGAGCCCCAGATTTGCTGTTGTCCTGGAGAGCTTGCAGAGCACTGGGGAAAGGCAGGCAGAGAATTCCCTGCTAGCACCTTCTCTGTGCCTGGGAAGCAGAAGTGTTCACATTGCTTCGCAGAATCGCTGTTGTGCAGAAAACAGTAACACTTGTTCAGAACGAAAGAAAGCACAGAGCCCCAGATTTGCTGTTGTCCTGGAGAGCTTGCAGAGCACTGGGGAAAGGCAGGCAGAGAATTCCCTGCTAGCACCTTCTCTGTGCCTGTTCACATTGCTTCGCAGAATCGCTTTTGTGCATAAACAGTAACACTTGTTCAGAACGAAAGAAAGCACAGAGCCCCAGATTTGCTGTTGTCCTGGAGAGCTTGCAGAGCACTGGGGAAAGGCAGGCAGAGAATTCCCTGCTAGCACCTTCTCTGTGCCTGGGAAGCAGAAGTGTTCACATTGCTTCGCAGAATCGCTGTTGTGCAGAAAACAGTAACACTTGTTCAGAACGAAAGAAAGCACAGAGCCCCAGATTTTATGTTGTCCTGGAGAGCTTGCAGAGCACTGGGGAAAGGCAGGCAGAGAATTCCCTGCTAGCACCTTCTCTGTGCCTGGGAAGCACAAGTGTTCACATTGCTTCGCAGAATCGCTTTTGTGCAGAAAACAGTAACACTTGTTCAGAACGAAAGAAAGCACAGAGCCCCAGATTTTATGTTGTCCTGGAGAGCTTGCAGAGCACTGGGGAAAGGCAGGCAGAGAATTCCCTGCTAGCACCTTCTCTGTGCCTGGGAAGCACAAGTGTTAACATTGCTTCGCAGAATCGGTTTTGTGCAGAAAACAGTAACACTTGTTCAGAACGAAAGAAAGCACAGAGCCCCAGATTTTATGTTGTCCTGGAGAGCTTGCAGAGCACCGGGGAAAGGCAGGCAGAGAATTCCCTGCTAGCACCTTCTCTGTGCCTGTTCACATTGCTTCGCAGAATCGCTTTTGTGCAGAAAACAGTAACACTTGTTCAGAACGAAAGAAAGCACAGAGCCCCAGATTTTATGTTGTCCTGGAGAGCTTGCAGAGCACTGGGGAAAGGCAGGCAGAGAATTCCCTGCTAGCACCTTCTCTGTGCCTGGGAAGCAGAAGTGTTCAAATTGCTTGGCAGAATCGCTTTTGTGCAGAAAACAGTAACACTTGTTCAGAACGAAAGAAAGCACAGAGCCCCAGATTTGCTGTTGTCCTGGAGAGCTTGCAGAGCACTGGGGAAAGGCAGGCAGAGAATTCCCTGCTAGCACCTTCTCTGTGCCTGTTCACATTGCTTCGCAGAATCGCTTTTGTGCATAAACAGTAACACTTGTTCAGAACGAAAGAAAGCACAGAGCCCCAGATTTGCTGTTGTCCTGGAGAGCTTGCAGAGCACTGGGGAAAGGCAGGCAGAGAATTCCCTGCTAGCACCTTCTCTGTGCCTGGGAAGCAGAAGTGTTCACATTGCTTCGCAGAATCGCTGTTGTGCAGAAAACAGTAACACTTGTTCAGAACGAAAGAAAGCACAGAGCCCCAGATTTTATGTTGTCCTGGAGAGCTTGCAGAGCACTGGGGAAAGGCAGGCAGAGAATTCCCTGCTAGCACCTTCTCTGTGCCTGGGAAGCAGAAGTGTTCAAATTGCTTGGCAGAATCGCTTTTGTGCAGAAAACAGTAACACTTGTTCAGAAGGAAAGAAAGCACAGAGCCCCAGATTTGCTGTTGTCCTGGAGAGCTTGCAGAGCACTGGGGAAAGGCAGGCAGAGAATTCCCTGCTAGCACCTTCTCTGTGCCTGTTCACATTGCTTCGCAGAATCGCTTTTGTGCATAAACAGTAACACTTGTTCAGAACGAAAGAAAGCACAGAGCCCCAGATTTGCTGTTGTCCTGGAGAGCTTGCAGAGCACTGGGGAAAGGCAGGCAGAGAATTCCCTGCTAGCACCTTCTCTGTGCCTGGGAAGCAGAAGTGTTCACATTGCTTCGCAGAATCGCTGTTGTGCAGAAAACAGTAACACTTGTTCAGAACGAAAGAAAGCACAGAGCCCCAGATTTTATGTTGTCCTGGAGAGCTTGCAGAGCACTGGGGAAAGGCAGGCAGAGAATTCCCTGCTAGCACCTTCTCTGTGCCTGGGAAGCAGAAGTGTTCAAATTGCTTGGCAGAATCGCTTTTGTGCAGAAAACAGTAACACTTGTTCAGAAGGAAAGAAAGCACAGAGCCCCAGATTTGCTGTTGTCCTGGAGAGCTTGCAGAGCACTGGGGAAAGGCAGGCAGAGAATTCCCTGCTAGCACCTTCTCTGTGCCTGTTCACATTGCTTCGCAGAATCGCTTTTGTGCATAAACAGTAACACTTGTTCAGAACGAAAGAAAGCACAGAGCCCCAGATTTGCTGTTGTCCTGGAGAGCTTGCAGAGCACTGGGGAAAGGCAGGCAGAGAATTCCCTGCTAGCACCTTCTCTGTGCCTGGGAAGCAGAAGTGTTCACATTGCTTCGCAGAATCGCTGTTGTGCAGAAAACAGTAACACTTGTTCAGAACGAAAGAAAGCACAGAGCCCCAGATTTTATGTTGTCCTGGAGAGCTTGCAGAGCACTGGGGAAAGGCAGGCAGAGAATTCCCTGCTAGCACCTTCTCTGTGCCTGGGAAGCACAAGTGTTCACATTGCTTCGCAGAATCGCTTTTGTGCAGAAAACAGTAACACTTGTTCAGAACGAAAGAAAGCACAGAGCCCCAGATTTTATGTTGTCCTGGAGAGCTTGCAGAGCACTGGGGAAAGGCAGGCAGAGAATTCCCTGCTAGCACCTTCTCTGTGCCTGTTCACATTGCTTGGCAGAATCGCTTTTGTGCAGAAAACAGTAACACTTGTTCAGAACGAAAGAAAGCACAGAGCCCCAGATTTTATGTTGTCCTGGAGAGCTTGCAGAGCACTGGGGAAAGGCAGGCAGAGAATTCCCTGCTAGCACCTTCTCTGTGCCTGGGAAGCACAAGTGTTCACATTGCTTCGCAGAATCGCTTTTGTGCAGAAAACAGTAACACTTGTTCAGAACGAAAGAAAGCACAGAGCCCCAGATTTGCTGTTGTCCTGGAGAGCTTGCAGAGCACTGGGGAAAGGCAGGCAGAGAATTCCCTGCTAGCACCTTCTCTGTGCCTGTTCACATTGCTTCGCAGAATCGCTTTTGTGCATAAACAGTAACACTTGTTCAGAACGAAAGAAAGCACAGAGCCCCAGATTTGCTGTTGTCCTGGAGAGCTTGCAGAGCACTGGGGAAAGGCAGGCAGAGAATTCCCTGCTAGCACCTTCTCTGTGCCTGGGAAGCAGAAGTGTTCACATTGCTTCGCAGAATCGCTGTTGTGCAGAAAACAGTAACACTTGTTCAGAACGAAAGAAAGCACAGAGCCCCAGATTTTATGTTGTCCTGGAGAGCTTGCAGAGCACTGGGGAAAGGCAGGCAGAGAATTCCCTGCTAGCACCTTCTCTGTGCCTGGGAAGCAGAAGTGTTCAAATTGCTTGGCAGAATCGCTTTTGTGCAGAAAACAGTAACACTTGTTCAGAAGGAAAGAAAGCACAGAGCCCCAGATTTGCTGTTGTCCTGGAGAGCTTGCAGAGCACTGGGGAAAGGCAGGCAGAGAATTCCCTGCTAGCACCTTCTCTGTGCCTGTTCACATTGCTTCGCAGAATCGCTTTTGTGCATAAACAGTAACACTTGTTCAGAACGAAAGAAAGCACAGAGCCCCAGATTTGCTGTTGTCCTGGAGAGCTTGCAGAGCACTGGGGAAAGGCAGGCAGAGAATTCCCTGCTAGCACCTTCTCTGTGCCTGGGAAGCAGAAGTGTTCACATTGCTTCGCAGAATCGCTGTTGTGCAGAAAACAGTAACACTTGTTCAGAACGAAAGAAAGCACAGAGCCCCAGATTTTATGTTGTCCTGGAGAGCTTGCAGAGCACTGGGGAAAGGCAGGCAGAGAATTCCCTGCTAGCACCTTCTCTGTGCCTGGGAAGCACAAGTGTTCACATTGCTTCGCAGAATCGCTTTTGTGCAGAAAACAGTAACACTTGTTCAGAACGAAAGAAAGCACAGAGCCCCAGATTTTATGTTGTCCTGGAGAGCTTGCAGAGCACTGGGGAAAGGCAGGCAGAGAATTCCCTGCTAGCACCTTCTCTGTGCCTGTTCACATTGCTTGGCAGAATCGCTTTTGTGCAGAAAACAGTAACACTTGTTCAGAACGAAAGAAAGCACAGAGCCCCAGATTTTATGTTGTCCTGGAGAGCTTGCAGAGCACTGGGGAAAGGCAGGCAGAGAATTCCCTGCTAGCACCTTCTCTGTGCCTGGGAAGCACAAGTGTTCACATTGCTTCGCAGAATCGCTTTTGTGCAGAAAACAGTAACACTTGTTCAGAACGAAAGAAAGCACAGAGCCCCAGATTTTATGTTGTCCTGGAGAGCTTGCAGAGCACTGGGGAAAGGCAGGCAGAGAATTCCCTGCTAGCACCTTCTCTGTGCCTGGGAAGCACAAGTGTTCACATTGCTTCGCAGAATCGCTTTTGTGCAGAAAACAGTAACACTTGTTCAGAACGAAAGAAAGCACAGAGCCCCAGATTTTATGTTGTCCTGGAGAGCTTGCAGAGCACTGGGGAAAGGCAGGCAGAGAATTCCCTGCTAGCACCTTCTCTGTGCCTGGGAAGCACAAGTGTTCACATTGCTTCGCAGAATCGCTTTTGTGCAGAAAACAGTAACACTTGTTCAGAACGAAAGAAAGCACAGAGCCCCAGATTTTATGTTGTCCTGGAGAGCTTGCAGAGCACTGGGGAAAGGCAGGCAGAGAATTCCCTGCTAGCACCTTCTCTGTGCCTGTTCACATTGCTTCGCAGAATCGCTTTTGTGCAGAAAACAGTAACACTTGTTCAGAAGGAAAGAAAGCACAGAGCCCCAGATTTGCTGTTGTCCTGGAGAGCTTGCAGAGCACTGGGGAAAGGCAGGCAGAGAATTCCCTGCTAGCACCTTCTCTGTGCCTGGGAAGCACAAGTGTTCACATTGCTTCGCAGAATTGCTTTTGTGCAGAAAACACTAACACTTGTTCAGAACGAAAGAAAGCACAGAGCCCCAGATTTTATGTTGTCCTGGAGAGCTTGCAGAGCACTGGGGAAAGGCAGGCAGAGAATTCCCTGCTAGCACCTTCTCTGTGCCTGGGAAGCACAAGTGTTCACATTGCTTCGCAGAATCGCTTTTGTGCAGAAAACAGTAACACTTGTTCAGAACGAAAGAAAGCACAGAGCCCCAGATTTGCTGTTGTCCTGGAGAGCTTGCAGAGCACTGGGGAAAGGCAGGCAGAGAATTCCCTGCTAGCACCTTCTCTGTGCCTGGGAAGCACAAGTGTTCACATTGCTTGGCAGAATCGCTTTTGTGCAGAAAACAGTAACACTTGTTCAGAAGGAAAGAAAGCACAGGGCCCCAGATTTTATGTTGTCCTGGAGAGCTTGCAGAGCACTGGGGAAAGGCAGGCAGAGAATTCCCTGCTAGCACCTTCTCTGTGCCTGTTCACATTGCTTCGCAGAATCGCTTTTGTGCATAAACAGTAACACTTGTTCAGAACGAAAGAAAGCACAGAGCCCCAGATTTGCTGTTGTCCTGGAGAGCTTGCAGAGCACTGGGGAAAGGCAGGCAGAGAATTCCCTGCTAGCACCTTCTCTGTGCCTGGGAAGCAGAAGTGTTCACATTGCTTCGCAGAATCGCTGTTGTGCAGAAAACAGTAACACTTGTTCAGAACGAAAGAAAGCACAGAGCCCCAGATTTTATGTTGTCCTGGAGAGCTTGCAGAGCACTGGGGAAAGGCAGGCAGAGAATTCCCTGCTAGCACCTTCTCTGTGCCTGGGAAGCACAAGTGTTCACATTGCTTCGCAGAATCGCTTTTGTGCAGAAAACAGTAACACTTGTTCAGAACGAAAGAAAGCACAGAGCCCCAGATTTTATGTTGTCCTGGAGAGCTTGCAGAGCACTGGGGAAAGGCAGGCAGAGAATTCCCTGCTAGCACCTTCTCTGTGCCTGTTCACATTGCTTGGCAGAATCGCTTTTGTGCAGAAAACAGTAACACTTGTTCAGAACGAAAGAAAGCACAGAGCCCCAGATTTTATGTTGTCCTGGAGAGCTTGCAGAGCACTGGGGAAAGGCAGGCAGAGAATTCCCTGCTAGCACCTTCTCTGTGCCTGGGAAGCACAAGTGTTCACATTGCTTCGCAGAATCGCTTTTGTGCAGAAAACAGTAACACTTGTTCAGAACGAAAGAAAGCACAGAGCCCCAGATTTTATGTTGTCCTGGAGAGCTTGCAGAGCACTGGGGAAAGGCAGGCAGAGAATTCCCTGCTAGCACCTTCTCTGTGCCTGGGAAGCACAAGTGTTCACATTGCTTCGCAGAATCGCTTTTGTGCAGAAAACAGTAACACTTGTTCAGAACGAAAGAAAGCACAGAGCCCCAGATTTTATGTTGTCCTGGAGAGCTTGCAGAGCACTGGGGAAAGGCAGGCAGAGAATTCCCTGCTAGCACCTTCTCTGTGCCTGGGAAGCACAAGTGTTCACATTGCTTCGCAGAATCGCTTTTGTGCAGAAAACAGTAACACTTGTTCAGAACGAAAGAAAGCACAGAGCCCCAGATTTTATGTTGTCCTGGAGAGCTTGCAGAGCACTGGGGAAAGGCAGGCAGAGAATTCCCTGCTAGCACCTTCTCTGTGCCTGTTCACATTGCTTCGCAGAATCGCTTTTGTGCAGAAAACAGTAACACTTGTTCAGAAGGAAAGAAAGCACAGAGCCCCAGATTTGCTGTTGTCCTGGAGAGCTTGCAGAGCACTGGGGAAAGGCAGGCAGAGAATTCCCTGCTAGCACCTTCTCTGTGCCTGGGAAGCACAAGTGTTCACATTGCTTCGCAGAATTGCTTTTGTGCAGAAAACACTAACACTTGTTCAGAACGAAAGAAAGCACAGAGCCCCAGATTTTATGTTGTCCTGGAGAGCTTGCAGAGCACTGGGGAAAGGCAGGCAGAGAATTCCCTGCTAGCACCTTCTCTGTGCCTGGGAAGCACAAGTGTTCACATTGCTTGGCAGAATCGCTTTTGTGCAGAAAACAGTAACACTTGTTCAGAACGAAAGAAAGCACAGGGCCCCAGATTTGCTGTTGTCCTGGAGAGCTTGCAGAGCACTGGGGAAAGGCAGGCAGAGAATTCCCTGCTAGCACCTTCTCTGTGCCTGGGAAGCACAAGTGTTCACATTGCTTGGCAGAATCGCTTTTGTGCAGAAAACAGTAACACTTGTTCAGAAGGAAAGAAAGCACAGGGCCCCAGATTTTATGTTGTCCTGGAGAGCTTGCAGAGCACTGGGGAAAGGCAGGCAGAGAATTCCCTGCTAGCACCTTCTCTGTGCCTGGGAAGCAGAAGTGTTCACATTGCTTGGCAGAATCGCTTTTGTGCAGAAAACAGTAACACTTGTTCAGAACGAAAGAAAGCACAGAGCCCCAGATTTGCTGTTGTCCTGGAGAGCTTGCAGAGCACTGGGGAAAGGCAGGCAGAGAATTCCCTGCTAGCACCTTCTCTGTGCCTGGGAAGCAGAAGTGTTCACATTGCTTCCAGAATTGCTTTTGTGCAGAAAACAGTAACACTTGTTCAGAACGAAAGAAAGCACAGAGCCCCAGATTTTATGTTGTCCTGGAGAGCTTGCAGAGCACTGGGGAAAAGCAGGCAGAGAATTCCCTGCTAGCACCTTCTCAGTGCCTGGGAAGCACAAGTGTTCACATTGCTTGGCAGAATCGCTTTTGTGCAGAAAACAGTAACACTTGTTCAGAACGAAAGAAAGCACAGAGCCCCAGATTTTATGTTGTCCTGGAGAGCTTGCAGAGCACTGGGGAAAGGCAGGCAGAGAATTCCCTGCTAGCACCTTCTCTGTGCCTGGGAAGCACAAGTGTTCACATTGCTTCGCAGAATCGCTTTTGTGCAGAAAACAGTAACACTTGTTCAGAACGAAAGAAAGCACAGAGCCCCAGATTTGCTGTTGTCCTGGAGAGCTTGCAGAGCACTGGGGAAAGGCAGGCAGAGAATTCCCTGCTAGCACCTTCTCTGTGCCTGGGAAGCACAAGTGTTCACATTGCTTGGCAGAATCGCTTTTGTGCAGAAAACAGTAACACTTGTTCAGAAGGAAAGAAAGCACAGGGCCCCAGATTTTATGTTGTCCTGGAGAGCTTGCAGAGCACTGGGGAAAGGCAGGCAGAGAATTCCCTGCTAGCACCTTCTCTGTGCCTGTTCACATTGCTTCGCAGAATCGCTTTTGTGCATAAACAGTAACACTTGTTCAGAACGAAAGAAAGCACAGAGCCCCAGATTTGCTGTTGTCCTGGAGAGCTTGCAGAGCACTGGGGAAAGGCAGGCAGAGAATTCCCTGCTAGCACCTTCTCTGTGCCTGGGAAGCAGAAGTGTTCACATTGCTTCGCAGAATCGCTGTTGTGCAGAAAACAGTAACACTTGTTCAGAACGAAAGAAAGCACAGAGCCCCAGATTTTATGTTGTCCTGGAGAGCTTGCAGAGCACTGGGGAAAGGCAGGCAGAGAATTCCCTGCTAGCACCTTCTCTGTGCCTGGGAAGCACAAGTGTTCACATTGCTTCGCAGAATCGCTTTTGTGCAGAAAACAGTAACACTTGTTCAGAACGAAAGAAAGCACAGAGCCCCAGATTTTATGTTGTCCTGGAGAGCTTGCAGAGCACTGGGGAAAGGCAGGCAGAGAATTCCCTGCTAGCACCTTCTCTGTGCCTGTTCACATTGCTTGGCAGAATCGCTTTTGTGCAGAAAACAGTAACACTTGTTCAGAACGAAAGAAAGCACAGAGCCCCAGATTTTATGTTGTCCTGGAGAGCTTGCAGAGCACTGGGGAAAGGCAGGCAGAGAATTCCCTGCTAGCACCTTCTCTGTGCCTGGGAAGCACAAGTGTTCACATTGCTTCGCAGAATCGCTTTTGTGCAGAAAACAGTAACACTTGTTCAGAACGAAAGAAAGCACAGAGCCCCAGATTTTATGTTGTCCTGGAGAGCTTGCAGAGCACTGGGGAAAGGCAGGCAGAGAATTCCCTGCTAGCACCTTCTCTGTGCCTGGGAAGCACAAGTGTTCACATTGCTTCGCAGAATCGCTTTTGTGCAGAAAACAGTAACACTTGTTCAGAACGAAAGAAAGCACAGAGCCCCAGATTTTATGTTGTCCTGGAGAGCTTGCAGAGCACTGGGGAAAGGCAGGCAGAGAATTCCCTGCTAGCACCTTCTCTGTGCCTGGGAAGCACAAGTGTTCACATTGCTTCGCAGAATCGCTTTTGTGCAGAAAACAGTAACACTTGTTCAGAACGAAAGAAAGCACAGAGCCCCAGATTTTATGTTGTCCTGGAGAGCTTGCAGAGCACTGGGGAAAGGCAGGCAGAGAATTCCCTGCTAGCACCTTCTCTGTGCCTGTTCACATTGCTTCGCAGAATCGCTTTTGTGCAGAAAACAGTAACACTTGTTCAGAAGGAAAGAAAGCACAGAGCCCCAGATTTGCTGTTGTCCTGGAGAGCTTGCAGAGCACTGGGGAAAGGCAGGCAGAGAATTCCCTGCTAGCACCTTCTCTGTGCCTGGGAAGCACAAGTGTTCACATTGCTTCGCAGAATTGCTTTTGTGCAGAAAACACTAACACTTGTTCAGAACGAAAGAAAGCACAGAGCCCCAGATTTTATGTTGTCCTGGAGAGCTTGCAGAGCACTGGGGAAAGGCAGGCAGAGAATTCCCTGCTAGCACCTTCTCTGTGCCTGGGAAGCACAAGTGTTCACATTGCTTGGCAGAATCGCTTTTGTGCAGAAAACAGTAACACTTGTTCAGAACGAAAGAAAGCACAGGGCCCCAGATTTGCTGTTGTCCTGGAGAGCTTGCAGAGCACTGGGGAAAGGCAGGCAGAGAATTCCCTGCTAGCACCTTCTCTGTGCCTGGGAAGCACAAGTGTTCACATTGCTTGGCAGAATCGCTTTTGTGCAGAAAACAGTAACACTTGTTCAGAAGGAAAGAAAGCACAGGGCCCCAGATTTTATGTTGTCCTGGAGAGCTTGCAGAGCACTGGGGAAAGGCAGGCAGAGAATTCCCTGCTAGCACCTTCTCTGTGCCTGGGAAGCAGAAGTGTTCACATTGCTTGGCAGAATCGCTTTTGTGCAGAAAACAGTAACACTTGTTCAGAACGAAAGAAAGCACAGAGCCCCAGATTTGCTGTTGTCCTGGAGAGCTTGCAGAGCACTGGGGAAAGGCAGGCAGAGAATTCCCTGCTAGCACCTTCTCTGTGCCTGGGAAGCAGAAGTGTTCACATTGCTTCCAGAATTGCTTTTGTGCAGAAAACAGTAACACTTGTTCAGAACGAAAGAAAGCACAGAGCCCCAGATTTTATGTTGTCCTGGAGAGCTTGCAGAGCACTGGGGAAAAGCAGGCAGAGAATTCCCTGCTAGCACCTTCTCAGTGCCTGGGAAGCACAAGTGTTCACATTGCTTGGCAGAATCGCTTTTGTGCAGAAAACAGTAACACTTGTTCAGAACGAAAGAAAGCACAGAGCCCCAGATTTTATGTTGTCCTGGAGAGCTTGCAGAGCACTGGGGAAAGGCAGGCAGAGAATTCCCTGCTAGCACCTTCTCTGTGCCTGGGAAGCACAAGTGTTCACATTGCTTCGCAGAATTGCTTTTGTGCAGAAAACAGTAACACTTGTTCAGAATGAAAGAAAGCACAGAGCCCCAGATTTTATGTTGTCCTGGAGAGCTTGCAGAGCACTGGGGAAAGGCAGGCAGAGAATTCCCTGCTAGCACCTTCTCTGTGCCTGGGAAGCACAAGTGTTCACATTGCTTCGCAGAATCGCTTTTGTGCAGAAAACAGTAACACTTGTTCAGAACGAAAGAAAGCACAGAGCCCCAGATTTTATGTTGTCCTGGAGAGCTTGCAGAGCACTGGGGAAAGGCAGGCAGAGAATTCCCTGCTAGCACCTTCTCTGTGCCTGGGAAGCACAAGTGTTCACATTGCTTCGCAGAATCGCTTTTGTGCAGAAAACAGTAACACTTGTTCAGAACGAAAGAAAGCACAGAGCCGCAGATTTGCTGTTGTCCTGGAGAGCTTGCAGAGCACTGGGGAAAGGCAGGCAGAGAATTCCCTGCTAGCACCTTCTCTGTGCCTGGGAAGCACAAGTGTTCACATTGCTTCGCAGAATCGCTTTTGTGCAGAAAACAGTAACACTTGTTCAGAACGAAAGAAAGCACAGAGCCCCAGATTTTATGTTGTCCTGGAGAGCTTGCAGAGCACTGGGGAAAGGCAGGCAGAGAATTCCCTGCTAGCACCTTCTCTGTGCCTGGGAAGCACAAGTGTTCAAATTGCTTGGCAGAATCGCTTTTGTGCAGAAAACAGTAACACTTGTTCAGAACGAAAGAAAGCACAGAGCCCCAGATTTGCTGTTGTCCTGGAGAGCTTGCAGAGCACTGGGGAAAGGCAGGCAGAGAATTCCCTGCTAGCACCTTCTCTGTGCCTGTTCACATTGCTTCGCAGAATGGCTTTTGTGCAGAAAACAGTAACACTTGTTCAGAACGAAAGAAAGCACAGAGCCCCAGATTTGCTGTTGTCCTGGAGAGCTTGCAGAGCACTGGGGAAAGGCAGGCAGAGAATTCCCTGCTAGCACCTTCTCTGTGCCTGTTCACATTGCTTCGCAGAATCGCTTTTGTGCATAAACAGTAACACTTGTTCAGAACGAAAGAAAGCACAGAGCCCCAGATTTGCTGTTGTCCTGGAGAGCTTGCAGAGCACTGGGGAAAGGCAGGCAGAGAATTCCCTGCTAGCACCTTCTCTGTGCCTGGGAAGCAGAAGTGTTCACATTGCTTCGCAGAATCGCTGTTGTGCAGAAAACAGTAACACTTGTTCAGAACGAAAGAAAGCACAGAGCCCCAGATTTTATGTTGTCCTGGAGAGCTTGCAGAGCACTGGGGAAAGGCAGGCAGAGAATTCCCTGCTAGCACCTTCTCTGTGCCTGGGAAGCAGAAGTGTTCACATTGCTTCGCAGAATCGCTTTTGTGCAGAAAACAGTAACACTTGTTCAGAACGAAAGAAAGCACAGAGCCGCAGATTTGCTGTTGTCCTGGAGAGCTTGCAGAGCACTGGGGAAAGGCAGGCAGAGAATTCCCTGCTAGCACCTTCTCTGTGCCTGGGAAGCACAAGTGTTCACATTGCTTCGCAGAATCGGTTTTGTGCAGAAAACAGTAACACTTGTTCAGAACGAAAGAAAGCACAGAGCCCCAGATTTTATGTTGTCCTGGAGAGCTTGCAGAGCACCGGGGAAAGGCAGGCAGAGAATTCCCTGCTAGCACCTTCTCTGTGCCTGTTCACATTGCTTCGCAGAATCGCTTTTGTGCAGAAAACAGTAACACTTGTTCAGAACGAAAGAAAGCACAGAGCCCCAGATTTTATGTTGTCCTGGAGAGCTTGCAGAGCACTGGGGAAAGGCAGGCAGAGAATTCCCTGCTAGCACCTTCTCTGTGCCTGGGAAGCACAAGTGTTCACATTGCTTCGCAGAATCGCTTTTGTGCAGAAAACAGTAACACTTGTTCAGAACGAAAGAAAGCACAGAGCCCCAGATTTTATGTTGTCCTGGAGAGCTTGCAGAGCACTGGGGAAAGGCAGGCAGAGAATTCCCTGCTAGCACCTTCTCTGTGCCTGGGAAGCACAAGTGTTCAAATTGCTTGGCAGAATCGCTTTTGTGCAGAAAACAGTAACACTTGTTCAGAACGAAAGAAAGCACAGAGCCCCAGATTTGCTGTTGTCCTGGAGAGCTTGCAGAGCACTGGGGAAAGGCAGGCAGAGAATTCCCTGCTAGCACCTTCTCTGTGCCTGTTCACATTGCTTCGCAGAATCGCTTTTGTGCAGAAAACAGTAACACTTGTTCAGAAGGAAAGAAAGCACAGAGCCCCAGATTTGCTGTTGTCCTGGAGAGCTTGCAGAGCACTGGGGAAAGGCAGGCAGAGAATTCCCTGCTAGCACCTTCTCTGTGCCTGTTCACATTGCTTCGCAGAATCGCTTTTGTGCATAAACAGTAACACTTGTTCAGAACGAAAGAAAGCACAGAGCCCCAGATTTGCTGTTGTCCTGGAGAGGTTGCAGAGCACTGGGGAAAGGCAGGCAGAGAATTCCCTGCTAGCACCTTCTCTGTGCCTGGGAAGCAGAAGTGTTCACATTGCTTCGCAGAATCGCTGTTGTGCAGAAAACAGTAACACTTGTTCAGAAGGAAAGAAAGCACAGAGCCCCAGATTTTATGTTGTCCTGGCGAGCTTGCAGAGCACTGGGGAAAGGCAGGCAGAGAATTCCCTGCTAGCACCTTCTCTGTGCCTGGGAAGCACAAGTGTTCACATTGCTTCGCAGAATCGCTTTTGTGCAGAAAACAGTAACACTTGTTCAGAACGAAAGAAAGCACAGAGCCCCAGATTTGCTGTTGTCCTGGAGAGCTTGCAGAGCACTGGGGAAAGGCAGGCAGAGAATTCCCTGCTAGCACCTTCTCTGTGCCTGTTCACATTGCTTCGCAGAATCGCTTTTGTGCAGAAAACAGTAACACTTGTTCAGAACGAAAGAAAGCACAGAGCCCCAGATTTTATGTTGTCCTGGAGAGCTTGCAGAGCACTGGGGAAAGGCAGGCAGAGAATTCCCTGCTAGCACCTTCTCTGTGCCTGGGAAGCACAAGTGTTCACATTGCTTCGCAGAATCGCTTTTGTGCAGAAAACAGTAACACTTGTTCAGAACGAAAGAAAGCACAGAGCCCCAGATTTTATGTTGTCCTGGAGAGCTTGCAGAGCACTGGGGAAAGGCAGGCAGAGAATTCCCTGCTAGCACCTTCTCTGTGCCTGGGAAGCACAAGTGTTCACATTGCTTCGCAGAATCGCTTTTGTGCAGAAAACAGTAACACTTGTTCAGAACGAAAGAAAGCACAGAGCCCCAGATTTTATGTTGTCCTGGAGAGCTTGCAGAGCACTGGGGAAAGGCAGGCAGAGAATTCCCTGCTAGCACCTTCTCTGTGCCTGTTCACATTGCTTCGCAGAATCGCTTTTGTGCATAAACAGTAACACTTGTTCAGAACGAAAGAAAGCACAGAGCCCCAGATTTGCTGTTGTCCTGGAGAGCTTGCAGAGCACTGGGGAAAGGCAGGCAGAGAATTCCCTGCTAGCACCTTCTCTGTGCCTGGGAAGCAGAAGTGTTCACATTGCTTCGCAGAATCGCTGTTGTGCAGAAAACAGTAACACTTGTTCAGAAGGAAAGAAAGCACAGAGCCCCAGATTTTATGTTGTCCTGGCGAGCTTGCAGAGCACTGGGGAAAGGCAGGCAGAGAATTCCCTGCTAGCACCTTCTCTGTGCCTGGGAAGCACAAGTGTTCACATTGCTTCGCAGAATCGCTTTTGTGCAGAAAACAGTAACACTTGTTCAGAACGAAAGAAAGCACAGAGCCCCAGATTTGCTGTTGTCCTGGAGAGCTTGCAGAGCACTGGGGAAAGGCAGGCAGAGAATTCCCTGCTAGCACCTTCTCTGTGCCTGTTCACATTGCTTCGCAGAATCGCTTTTGTGCAGAAAACAGTAACACTTGTTCAGAACGAAAGAAAGCACAGAGCCCCAGATTTTATGTTGTCCTGGAGAGCTTGCAGAGCACTGGGGAAAGGCAGGCAGAGAATTCCCTGCTAGCACCTTCTCTGTGCCTGGGAAGCACAAGTGTTCACATTGCTTCGCAGAATCGCTTTTGTGCAGAAAACAGTAACACTTGTTCAGAACGAAAGAAAGCACAGAGCCCCAGATTTTATGTTGTCCTGGAGAGCTTGCAGAGCACTGGGGAAAGGCAGGCAGAGAATTCCCTGCTAGCACCTTCTCTGTGCCTGGGAAGCACAAGTGTTCACATTGCTTCGCAGAATCGCTTTTGTGCAGAAAACAGTAACACTTGTTCAGAACGAAAGAAAGCACAGAGCCCCAGATTTTATGTTGTCCTGGAGAGCTTGCAGAGCACTGGGGAAAGGCAGGCAGAGAATTCCCTGCTAGCACCTTCTCTGTGCCTGGGAAGCACAAGTGTTCACATTGCTTCGCAGAATCGCTTTTGTGCAGAAAACAGTAACACTTGTTCAGAACGAAAGAAAGCACAGAGCCCCAGATTTTATGTTGTCCTGGAGAGCTTGCAGAGCACTGGGGAAAGGCAGGCAGAGAATTCCCTGCTAGCACCTTCTCTGTGCCTGTTCACATTGCTTCGCAGAATCGCTTTTGTGCAGAAAACAGTAACACTTGTTCAGAAGGAAAGAAAGCACAGAGCCCCAGATTTGCTGTTGTCCTGGAGAGCTTGCAGAGCACTGGGGAAAGGCAGGCAGAGAATTCCCTGCTAGCACCTTCTCTGTGCCTGGGAAGCACAAGTGTTCACATTGCTTCGCAGAATCGCTTTTGTGCAGAAAACAGTAACACTTGTTCAGAACGAAAGAAAGCACAGAGCCCCAGATTTTATGTTGTCCTGGAGAGCTTGCAGAGCACTGGGGAAAGGCAGGCAGAGAATTCCCTGCTAGCACCTTCTCTGTGCCTGGGAAGCAGAAGTGTTCAAATTGCTTGGCAGAATCGCTTTTGTGCAGAAAACAGTAACACTTGTTCAGAACGAAAGAAAGCACAGAGCCCCAGATTTGCTGTTGTCCTGGAGAGCTTGCAGAGCACTGGGGAAAGGCAGGCAGAGAATTCCCTGCTAGCACCTTCTCTGTGCCTGTTCACATTGCTTCGCAGAATCGCTTTTGTGCAGAAAACAGTAACACTTGTTCAGAAGGAAAGAAAGCACAGAGCCCCAGATTTGCTGTTGTCCTGGAGAGCTTGCAGAGCACTGGGGAAAGGCAGGCAGAGAATTCCCTGCTAGCACCTTCTCTGTGCCTGTTCACATTGCTTCGCAGAATCGCTTTTGTGCATAAACAGTAACACTTGTTCAGAACGAAAGAAAGCACAGAGCCCCAGATTTGCTGTTGTCCTGGAGAGCTTGCAGAGCACTGGGGAAAGGCAGGCAGAGAATTCCCTGCTAGCACCTTCTCTGTGCCTGGGAAGCAGAAGTGTTCACATTGCTTCGCAGAATCGCTGTTGTGCAGAAAACAGTAACACTTGTTCAGAAGGAAAGAAAGCACAGAGCCCCAGATTTTATGTTGTCCTGGAGAGCTTGCAGAGCACTGGGGAAAGGCAGGCAGAGAATTCCCTGCTAGCACCTTCTCTGTGCCTGGGAAGCACAAGTGTTCACATTGCTTCGCAGAATCGCTTTTGTGCAGAAAACAGTAACACTTGTTCAGAACGAAAGAAAGCACAGAGCCCCAGATTTGCTGTTGTCCTGGAGAGCTTGCAGAGCACTGGGGAAAGGCAGGCAGAGAATTCCCTGCTAGCACCTTCTCTGTGCCTGGGAAGCACAAGTGTTCACATTGCTTGGCAGAATCGCTTTTGTGCAGAAAACAGTAACACTTGTTCAGAAGGAAAGAAAGCACAGGGCCCCAGATTTTATGTTGTCCTGGAGAGCTTGCAGAGCACTGGGGAAAGGCAGGCAGAGAATTCCCTGCTAGCACCTTCTCTGTGCCTGGGAAGCAGAAGTGTTCACATTGCTTGGCAGAATCGCTTTTGTGCAGAAAACAGTAACAATTGTTCAGAACGAAAGAAAGCACAGAGCCCCAGATTTGCTGTTGTCCTGGAGAGCTTGCAGAGCACTGGGGAAAGGCAGGCAGAGAATTCCCTGCTAGCACCTTCTCTGTGCCTGGGAAGCAGAAGTGTTCACATTGCTTCCAGAATTGCTTTTGTGCAGAAAACAGTAACACTTGTTCAGAACGAAAGAAAGCACAGAGCCCCAGATTTTATGTTGTCCTGGAGAGCTTGCAGAGCACTGGGGAAAGGCAGGCAGAGAATTCCCTGCTAGCACCTTCTCTGTGCCTGGGAAGCACAAGTGTTCACATTGCTTGGCAGAATCGCTTTTGTGCAGAAAACAGTAACACTTGTTCAGAACGAAAGAAAGCACAGAGCCCCAGATTTTATGTTGTCCTGGAGAGCTTGCAGAGCACTGGGGAAAGGCAGGCAGAGAATTCCCTGCTAGCACCTTCTCTGTGCCTGGGAAGCACAAGTGTTCACATTGCTTCGCAGAATTGCTTTTGTGCAGAAAACAGTAACACTTGTTCAGAATGAAAGAAAGCACAGAGCCCCAGATTTTATGTTGTCCTGGAGAGCTTGCAGAGCACTGGGGAAAGGCAGGCAGAGAATTCCCTGCTAGCACCTTCTCTGTGCCTGGGAAGCACAAGTGTTCACATTGCTTCGCAGAATCGCTTTTGTGCAGAAAACAGTAACACTTGTTCAGAACGAAAGAAAGCACAGAGCCCCAGATTTTATGTTGTCCTGGAGAGCTTGCAGAGCACTGGGGAAAGGCAGGCAGAGAATTCCCTGCTAGCACCTTCTCTGTGCCTGGGAAGCACAAGTGTTCACATTGCTTCGCAGAATCGCTTTTGTGCAGAAAACAGTAACACTTGTTCAGAACGAAAGAAAGCACAGAGCCGCAGATTTGCTGTTGTCCTGGAGAGCTTGCAGAGCACTGGGGAAAGGCAGGCAGAGAATTCCCTGCTAGCACCTTCTCTGTGCCTGGGAAGCACAAGTGTTCACATTGCTTCGCAGAATCGCTTTTGTGCAGAAAACAGTAACACTTGTTCAGAACGAAAGAAAGCACAGAGCCCCAGATTTTATGTTGTCCTGGAGAGCTTGCAGAGCACTGGGGAAAGGCAGGCAGAGAATTCCCTGCTAGCACCTTCTCTGTGCCTGGGAAGCACAAGTGTTCACATTGCTTCGCAGAATCGCTTTTGTGCAGAAAACAGTAACACTTGTTCAGAACGAAAGAAAGCACAGAGCCCCAGATTTTATGTTGTCCTGGAGAGCTTGCAGAGCACTGGGGAAAGGCAGGCAGAGAATTCCCTGCTAGCACCTTCTCTGTGCCTGTTCACATTGCTTCGCAGAATCGCTTTTGTGCAGAAAACAGTAACACTTGTTCAGAACGAAAGAAAGCACAGAGCCCCAGATTTTATGTTGTCCTGGAGAGCTTGCAGAGCACTGGGGAAAGGCAGGCAGAGAATTCCCTGCTAGCACCTTCTCTGTGCCTGTTCACATTGCTTCGCAGAATCGCTTTTGTGCAGAAAACAGTAACACTTGTTCAGAACGAAAGAAAGCACAGAGCCCCAGATTTTATGTTGTCCTGGAGAGCTTGCAGAGCACTGGGGAAAGGCAGGCAGAGAATTCCCTGCTAGCACCTTCTCTGTGCCTGGGAAGCACAAGTGTTCACATTGCTTCGCAGAATCGCTTTTGTGCAGAAAACAGTAACACTTGTTCAGAACGAAAGAAAGCACAGAGCCGCAGATTTGCTGTTGTCCTGGAGAGCTTGCAGAGCACTGGGGAAAGGCAGGCAGAGAATTCCCTGCTAGCACCTTCTCTGTGCCTGGGAAGCACAAGTGTTCACATTGCTTCGCAGAATCGCTTTTGTGCAGAAAACAGTAACACTTGTTCAGAACGAAAGAAAGCACAGAGCCCCAGATTTTATGTTGTCCTGGAGAGCTTGCAGAGCACTGGGGAAAGGCAGGCAGAGAATTCCCTGCTAGCACCTTCTCTGTGCCTGGGAAGCACAAGTGTTCAAATTGCTTGGCAGAATCGCTTTTGTGCAGAAAACAGTAACACTTGTTCAGAACGAAAGAAAGCACAGAGCCCCAGATTTGCTGTTGTCCTGGAGAGCTTGCAGAGCACTGGGGAAAGGCAGGCAGAGAATTCCCTGCTAGCACCTTCTCTGTGCCTGGGAAGCAGAAGTGTTCACATTGCTTCGCAGAATCGCTTTTGTGCAGAAAACAGTAACACTTGTTCAGAAGGAAAGAAAGCACAGAGCCCCAGATTTGCTGTTGTCCTGGAGAGCTTGCAGAGCACTGGGGAAAGGCAGGCAGAGAATTCCCTGCTAGCACCTTCTCTGTGCCTGGGAAGCACAAGTGTTCACATTGCTTCGCAGAATTGCTTTTGTGCAGAAAACAGTAACACTTGTTCAGAATGAAAGAAAGCACAGAGCCCCAGATTTTATGTTGTCCTGGAGAGCTTGCAGAGCACTGGGGAAAGGCAGGCAGAGAATTCCCTGCTAGCACCTTCTCTGTGCCTGGGAAGCACAAGTGTTCACATTGCTTCGCAGAATCGCTTTTGTGCAGAAAACAGTAACAGTTGTTCAGAACGAAAGAAAGCACAGAGCCCCAGATTTTATGTTGTCCTGGAGAGCTTGCAGAGCACTGGGGAAAGGCAGGCAGAGAATTCCCTGCTAGCACCTTCTCTGTGCCTGTTCACATTGCTTCGCAGAATCGCTTTTGTGCAGAAAACAGTAACACTTGTTCAGAACGAAAGAAAGCACAGAGCCCCAGATTTTATGTTGTCCTGGAGAGCTTGCAGAGCACTGGGGAAAGGCAGGCAGAGAATTCCCTGCTAGCACCTTCTCTGTGCCTGGGAAGCACAAGTGTTCACATTGCTTCGCAGAATCGCTTTTGTGCAGAAAACAGTAACACTTGTTCAGAACGAAAGAAAGCACAGAGCCCCAGATTTTATGTTGTCCTGGAGAGGTTGCAGAGCACTGGGGAAAGGCAGGCAGAGAATTCCCTGCTAACACCTTCTCTGTGCCTGGGAAGCACAAGTGTTCACATTGCTTCGCAGAATCGCTTTTGTGCAGAAAACAGTAACACTTGTTCAGAATGAAAGAAAGCACAGAGCCCCAGATTTTATGTTGTCCTGGAGAGCTTGCAGAGCACTGGGGAAAGGCAGGCAGAGAATTCCCTGCTAGCACCTTCTCTGTGCCTGGGAAGCACAAGTGTTCACATTGCTTCGCAGAATCGCTTTTGTGCAGAAAACAGTAACAGTTGTACAGAACGAAAGAAAGCACAGAGCCCCAGATTTGCTGTTGTCCTGGAGAGCTTGCAGAGCACTGGGGAAAGGCAGGCAGAGAATTCCCTGCTAGCACCTTCTCTGTGCCTGTTCACATTGCTTCGCAGAATCGCTTTTGTGCAGAAAACAGTAACACTTGTTCAGAACGAAAGAAAGCACAGAGCCCCAGATTTTATGTTGTCCTGGAGAGCTTGCAGAGCACTGGGGAAAGGCAGGCAGAGAATTCCCTGCTAGCACCTTCTCTGTGCCTGGGAAGCACAAGTGTTCACATTGCTTCGCAGAATCGCTTTTGTGCAGAAAACAGTAACACTTGTTCAGAACGAAAGAAAGCACAGAGCCCCAGATTTTATGTTGTCCTGGAGAGCTTGCAGAGCACTGGGGAAAGGCAGGCAGAGAATTCCCTGCTAGCACCTTCTCTGTGCCTGGGAAGCAGAAGTGTTCACATTGCTTCGCAGAATCGCTTTTGTGCAGAAAACAGTAACACTTGTTCAGAACGAAAGAAAGCACAGAGCCCCAGATTTTATGTTGTCCTGGAGAGCTTGCAGAGCACTGGGGAAAGGCAGGCAGAGAATTCCCTGCTAGCACCTTCTCTGTGCCTGTTCACATTGCTTCGCAGAATCGCTTTTGTGCAGAAAACAGTAACACTTGTTCAGAAGGAAAGAAAGCACAGAGCCCCAGATTTGCTGTTGTCCTGGAGAGATTGCAGAGCACTGGGGAAAGGCAGGCAGAGAATTCCCTGCTAGCACCTTCTCTGTGCCTGGGAAGCAGAAGTGTTCACATTGCTTCGCAGAATCGCTTTTGTGCAGAAAACAGTAACACTTGTTCAGAACGAAAGAAAGCACAGAGCCCCAGATTTTATGTTGTCCTGGAGAGCTTGCAGAGCACTGGGGAAAGGCAGGCAGAGAATTCCCTGCTAGCACCTTCTCTGTGCCTGGGAAGCACAAGTGTTCACATTGCTTCGCAGAATCGCTTTTGTGCAGAAAACAGTAACACTTGTTCAGAACGAAAGAAAGCACAGAGCCCCAGATTTTATGTTGTCCTGGAGAGCTTGCAGAGCACTGGGGAAAGGCAGGCAGAGAATTCCCTGCTAGCACCTTCTCTGTGCCTGGGAAGCACAAGTGTTCACATTGCTTCGCAGAATCGCTTTTGTGCAGAAAACAGTAACACTTGTTCAGAACGAAAGAAAGCACAGAGCCCCAGATTTTATGTTGTCCTGGAGAGCTTGCAGAGCACTGGGGAAAGGCAGGCAGAGAATTCCCTGCTAGCACCTTCTCTGTGCCTGGGAAGCACAAGTGTTCACATTGCTTCGCAGAATCGCTTTTGTGCAGAAAACAGTAACACTTGTTCAGAACGAAAGAAAGCACAGAGCCCCAGATTTTATGTTGTCCTGGAGAGCTTGCAGAGCACTGGGGAAAGGCAGGCAGAGAATTCCCTGCTAGCACCTTCTCTGTGCCTGGGAAGCACAAGTGTTCACATTGCTTCGCAGAATCGCTTTTGTGCAGAAAACAGTAACACTTGTTCAGAACGAAAGAAAGCACAGAGCCCCAGATTTTATGTTGTCCTGGAGAGCTTGCAGAGCACTGGGGAAAGGCAGGCAGAGAATTCCCTGCTAGCACCTTCTCTGTGCCTGTTCACATTGCTTCGCAGAATCGCTTTTGTGCAGAAAACAGTAACACTTGTTCAGAACGAAAGAAAGCACAGAGCCGCAGATTTTATGTTGTCCTGGAGAGCCTGCAGAGCACTGGGGAAAGGCAGGCAGAGAATTCCCTGCTAGCACCTTCTCTGTGCCTGGGAAGCACAAGTGTTCACATTGCTTCGCAGAATTGCTTTTGTGCAGAAAACAGTAACACTTGTTCAGAACGAAAGAAAGCACAGAGCCCCAGATTTTATGTTGTCCTGGAGAGCTTGCAGAGCACTGGGGAAAGGCAGGCAGAGAATTCCCTGCTAGCACCTTCTCTGTGCCTGGGAAGCACAAGTGTTCACATTGCTTCGCAGAATCGCTTTTGTGCAGAAAACAGTAACACTTGTTCAGAATGAAAGAAAGCACAGAGCCCCAGATTTTATGTTGTCCTGGAGAGCTTGCAGAGCACTGGGGAAAGGCAGGCAGAGAATTCCCTGCTAGCACCTTCTCTGTGCCTGGCAAGCACAAGTGTTCACATTGCTTCGCAGAATCGCTTTTGTGCAGAAAACAGTAACACTTGTTCAGAACGAAAGAAAGCACAGAGCCCCAGATTTTATGTTGTCCTGGAGAGCTTGCAGAGCACTGGGGAAAGGCAGGCAGAGAATTCCCTGCTAGCACCTTCTCTGTGCCTGGGAAGCACAAGTGTTCACATTGCTTCGCAGAATCGCTTTTGTGCAGAAAACAGTAACACTTGTTCAGAACGAAAGAAAGCACAGAGCCCCAGATTTTATGTTGTCCTGGAGAGCTTGCAGAGCACTGGGGAAAGGCAGGCAGAGAATTCCCTGCTAGCACCTTCTCTGTGCCTGGGAAGCACAAGTGTTCACATTGCTTCGCAGAATCGCTTTTGTGCAGAAAACAGTAACACTTGTTCAGAACGAAAGAAAGCACAGAGCCCCAGATTTTATGTTGTCCTGGAGAGCTTGCAGAGCACTGGGGAAAGGCAGGCAGAGAATTCCCTGCTAGCACCTTCTCTGTGCCTGTTCACATTGCTTCGCAGAATCGCTTTTGTGCAGAAAACAGTAACACTTGTTCAGAACGAAAGAAAGCACAGAGCCCCAGATTTGCTGTTGTCCTGGAGAGCTTGCAGAGCACTGGGGAAAGGCAGGCAGAGAATTCCCTGCTAGCACCTTCTCTGTGCCTGTTCACATTGCTTCGCAGAATCGCTTTTGTGCATAAACGGTAACACTTGTTCAGAACGAAAGAAAGCACAGAGCCCCAGATTTTATGTTGTCCTGGAGAGCTTGCAGAGCACCGGGGAAAGGCAGGCAGAGAATTCCCTGCTAGCACCTTCTCTGTGCCTGGGAAGCAGAAGTGTTCACATTGCTTCGCAGAATCGCTGTTGTGCAGAAAACAGTAACACTTGTTCAGAACGAAAGAAAGCACAGAGCCCCAGATTTTATGTTGTCCTGGAGAGCTTGCAGAGCACTGGGGAAAGGCAGGCAGAGAATTCCCTGCTAGCACCTTCTCTGTGCCTGGGAAGCACAAGTGTTCACATTGCTTCGCAGAATCGCTTTTGTGCAGAAAACAGTAACACTTGTTCAGAACGAAAGAAAGCACAGAGCCCCAGATTTTATGTTGTCCTGGAGAGCTTGCAGAGCACTGGGGAAAGGCAGGCAGAGAATTCCCTGCTAGCACCTTCTCTGTGCCTGTTCACATTGCTTCGCAGAATCGCTTTTGTGCAGAAAACAGTAACACTTGTTCAGAACGAAAGAAAGCACAGAGCCCCAGATTTTATGTTGTCCTGGAGAGCTTGCAGAGCACTGGGGAAAGGCAGGCAGAGAATTCCCTGCTAGCACCTTCTCTGTGCCTGGGAAGCAGAAGTGTTCACATTGCTTCACAGAATCGCTTTTGTGCAGAAAACAGTAACACTTGTTCAGAACGAAAGAAAGCACAGAGCCCCAGATTTTATGTTGTCCTGGAGAGCTTGCAGAGCACTGGGGAAAGGCAGGCAGAGAATTCCCTGCTAGCACCTTCTCTGTGCCTGGGAAGCACAAGTGTTCACATTGCTTCGCAGAATCGCTTTTGTGCAGAAAACAGTAACAATTGTTCAGAACGAAAGAAAGCACAGAGCCCCAGATTTTATGTTGTCCTGGAGAGCTTGCAGAGCACTGGGGAAAGGCAGGCAGAGAATTCCCTGCTAGCACCTTCTCTGTGCCTGTTCACATTGCTTGGCAGAATCGCTTTTGTGCAGAAAACAGTAACACTTGTTCAGAACGAAAGAAAGCACAGAGCCCCAGATTTTATGTTGTCCTGGAGAGCTTGCAGAGCACTGGGGAAAGGCAGGCAGAGAATTCCCTGCTAGCACCTTCTCTGTGCCTGGGAAGCAGAAGTGTTCACATTGCTTCCAGAATTGCTTCTGTGCAGAAAACACTAACACTTGTTCAGAACGAAAGAAAGCACAGAGCCCCAGATTTTATGTTGTCCTGGAGAGCTTGCAGAGCACTGGGGAAAGGCAGGCAGAGAATTCCCTGCTAGCACCTTCTCTGTGCCTGGGAAGCACAAGTGTTCACATTGCTTCGCAGAATCGCTTTTGTGCAGAAAACAGTAACACTTGTTCAGAACGAAAGAAAGCACAGAGCCCCAGATTTGCTGTTGACCTGGAGAGCTTGCAGAGCACTGGGGAAAGGCAGGCAGAGAATTCCCTGCTAGCACCTTCTCTGTGCCTGGGAAGCACAAGTGTTCACATTGCTTGGCAGAATCGCTTTTGTGCAGAAAACAGTAACACTTGTTCAGAAGGAAAGAAAGCACAGGGCCCCAGATTTTATGTTGTCCTGGAGAGCTTGCAGAGCACTGGGGAAAGGCAGGCAGAGAATTCCCTGCTAGCACCTTCTCTGTGCCTGGGAAGCACAAGTGTTCACATTGCTTCGCAGAATCGCTTTTGTGCAGAAAACAGTAACACTTGTTCAGAACGAAAGAAAGCACAGAGCCCCAGATTTTATGTTGTCCTGGAGAGCTTGCAGAGCACTGGGGAAAGGCAGGCAGAGAATTCCCTGCTAGCACCTTCTCTGTGCCTGGGAAGCACAAGTGTTCACATTGCTTCGCAGAATCGCTTTTGTGCAGAAAACAGTAACACTTGTTCAGAACGAAAGAAAGCACAGAGCCCCAGATTTTATGTTGTCCTGGAGAGCTTGCAGAGCACTGGGGAAAGGCAGGCAGAGAATTCCCTGCTAGCACCTTCTCTGTGCCTGGGAAGCACAAGTGTTCACATTGCTTCGCAGAATCGCTTTTGTGCAGAAAACAGTAACACTTGTTCAGAACGAAGGAAAGCACAGAGCCCCAGATTTGCTGTTGTCCTGGAGAGCTTGCAGAGCACTGGGGAAAGGCAGGCAGAGAATTCCCTGCTAGCACCTTCTCTGTGCCTGGGAAGCACAAGTGTTCACATTGCTTCGCAGAATCGCTTTTGTGCAGAAAACAGTAACACTTGTTCAGAACGAAAGAAAGCACAGGGCCCCAGATTTTATGTTGTCCTGGAGAGCTTGCAGAGCACTGGGGAAAGGCAGGCAGAGAATTCCCTGCTAGCACCTTCTCTGTGCCTGGGAAGCACAAGTGTTCACATTGCTTCGCAGAATCGCTTTTGTGCAGAAAACAGTAACACTTGTTCAGAACGAAAGAAAGCACAGAGCCCCAGATTTTATGTTGTCCTGGAGAGCTTGCAGAGCACTGGGGAAAGGCAGGCAGAGAATTCCCTGCTAGCACCTTCTCTGTGCCTGTTCACATTGCTTCGCAGAATCGCTTTTGTGCAGAAAACAGTAACACTTGTTCAGAACGAAAGAAAGCACAGAGCCCCAGATTTTATGTTGTCCTGGAGAGCTTGCAGAGCACTGGGGAAAGGCAGGCAGAGAATTCCCTGCTAGCACCTTCTCTGTGCCTGGGAAGCACAAGTGTTCACATTGCTTCGCAGAATCGCTTTTGTGCAGAAAACAGTAACACTTGTTCAGAACGAAAGAAAGCACAGAGCCCCAGATTTTATGTTGTCCTGGAGAGCTTGCAGAGCACTGGGGAAAGGCAGGCAGAGAATTCCCTGCTAGCACCTTCTCTGTGCCTGGGAAGCAGAAGTGTTCACATTGCTTCCAGAATTGCTTTTGTGCAGAAAACAGTAACACTTGTTCAGAAGGAAAGAAAGCACAGAGCCCCAGATTTGCTGTTGTCCTGGAGAGCTTGCAGAGCACTGGGGAAAGGCAGGCAGAGAATTCCCTGCTAGCACCTTCTCTGTGCCTGGGAAGCACAAGTGTTCACATTGCTTCGCAGAATGGCTTTTGTGCAGAAAACAGTAACACTTGTTCAGAACGAAAGAAAGCACAGAGCCGCAGATTTGCTGTTGTCCTGGAGAGCTTGCAGAGCACTGGGGAAAGGCAGGCAGAGAATTCCCTGCTAGCACCTTCTCTGTGCCTGGGAAGCACAAGTGTTCACATTGCTTCGCAGAATCGCTTTTGTGCAGAAAACAGTAACACTTGTTCAGAACGAAAGAAAGCACAGAGCCCCAGATTTTATGTTGTCCTGGAGAGCTTGCAGAGCACTGGGGAAAGGCAGGCAGAGAATTCCCTGCTAGCACCTTCTCTGTGCCTGTTCACATTGCTTCGCGGAATCGCTTTTGTGCAGAAAACAGTAACACTTGTTCAGAACGAAAGAAAGCACAGAGCCGCAGATTTGCTGTTGTCCTGGAGAGCTTGCAGAGCACTGGGGAAAGGCAGGCAGAGAATTCCCTGCTAGCACCTTCTCTGTGCCTGGGAAGCACAAGTGTTCACATTGCTTGGCAGAATCGCTTTTGTGCAGAAAACAGTAACACTTGTTCAGAACGAAAGAAAGCACAGAGCCCCAGATTTTATGTTGTCCTGGAGAGCTTGCAGAGCACTGGGGAAAGGCAGGCAGAGAATTCCCTGCTAGCACCTTCTCTGTGCCTGGGAAGCACAAGTGTTCACATTGCTTCGCAGAATTGCTTTTGTGCAGAAAACAGTAACACTTGTTCAGAACGAAAGAAAGCACAGAGCCCCAGATTTTATGTTGTCCTGGAGAGCTTGCAGAGCACTGGGGAAAGGCAGGCAGAGAATTCCCTGCTAGCACCTTCTCTGTGCCTGGGAAGCAGAAGTGTTCACATTGCTTCGCAGAATCGCTTTTGTGCAGAAAACAGTAACACTTGTTCAGAATGAAAGAAAGCACAGAGCCCCAGATTTGCTGTTGTCCTGGAGAGCTTGCAGAGCACTGGGGAAAGGCAGGCAGAGAATTCCCTGCTAGCACCTTCTCTGTGCCTGGGAAGCACAAGTGTTCACATTGCTTCGCAGAATCGCTTTTGTGCAGAAAACAGTAACACTTGTTCAGAACGAAAGAAAGCACAGAGCCCCAGATTTTATGTTGTCCTGGAGAGCTTGCAGAGCACTGGGGAAAGGCAGGCAGAGAATTCCCTGCTAGCACCTTCTCTGTGCCTGGGAAGCACAAGTGTTCACATTGCTTCGCAGAATCGCTTTTGTGCAGAAAACAGTAACACTTGTTCAGAACGAAAGAAAGCACAGAGCCCCAGATTTTATGTTGTCCTGGAGAGCTTGCAGAACACTGGGGAAAGGCAGGCAGAGAATTCCCTGCTAGCACCTTCTCTGTGCCTGTTCACATTGCTTCGCAGAATCGCTTTTGTGCAGAAAACAGTAACACTTGTTCAGAACGAAAGAAAGCACAGAGCCCCAGATTTTATGTTGTCCTGGAGAGCTTGCAGAGCACTGGGGAAAGGCAGGCAGAGAATTCCCTGCTAGCACCTTCTCTGTGCCTGGGAAGCAGAAGTGTTCACATTGCTTCGCAGAATCGCTGTTGTGCAGAAAACAGTAACACTTGTTCAGAACGAAAGAAAGCACAGAGCCCCAGATTTTATGTTGTCCTGGAGAGCTTGCAGAGCACTGGGGAAAGGCAGGCAGAGAATTCCCTGCTAGCACCTTCTCTGTGCCTGGGAAGCACAAGTGTTCACATTGCTTCGCAGAATCGCTTTTGTGCAGAAAACAGTAACACTTGTTCAGAACGAAAGAAAGCACAGAGCCCCAGATTTTATGTTGTCCTGGAGAGCTTGCAGAGCACTGGGGAAAGGCAGGCAGAGAATTCCCTGCTAGCACCTTCTCTGTGCCTGTTCACATTGCTTCGCAGAATCGCTTTTGTGCAGAAAACAGTAACACTTGTTCAGAACGAAAGAAAGCACAGAGCCCCAGATTTTATGTTGTCCTGGAGAGCTTGCAGAGCACTGGGGAAAGGCAGGCAGAGAATTCCCTGCTAGCACCTTCTCTGTGCCTGGGAAGCAGAAGTGTTCACATTGCTTCGCAGAATCGCTTTTGTGCAGAAAACAGTAACACTTGTTCAGAACGAAAGAAAGCACAGAGCCCCAGATTTTATGTTGTCCTGGAGAGCTTGCAGAGCACTGGGGAAAGGCAGGCAGAGAATTCCCTGCTAGCACCTTCTCTGTGCCTGGGAAGCACAAGTGTTCACATTGCTTCGCAGAATCGCTTTTGTGCAGAAAACAGTAACACTTGTTCAGAACGAAAGAAAGCACAGAGCCCCAGATTTTATGTTGTCCTGGAGAGCTTGCAGAGCACTGGGGAAAGGCAGGCAGAGAATTCCCTGCTAGCACCTTCTCTGTGCCTGGGAAGCACAAGTGTTCACATTGCTTCGCAGAATCGCTTTTGTGCAGAAAACAGTAACACTTGTTCAGAACGAAAGAAAGCACAGAGCCCCAGATTTTATGTTGTCCTGGAGAGCTTGCAGAGCACTGGGGAAAGGCAGGCAGAGAATTCCCTGCTAGCACCTTCTCTGTGCCTGTTCACATTGCTTGGCAGAATCGCTTTTGTGCAGAAAACAGTAACACTTGTTCAGAAGGAAAGAAAGCACAGAGCCCCAGATTTGCTGTTGTCCTGGAGAGCTTGCAGAGCACTGGGGAAAGGCAGGCAGAGAATTCCCTGCTAGCACCTTCTCTGTGCCTGGGAAGCAGAAGTGTTCACATTGCTTCCAGAATTGCTTTTGTGCAGAAAACAGTAACACTTGTTCAGAATGAAAGAAAGCACAGAGCCCCAGATTTGCTGTTGTCCTGGAGAGCTTGCAGAGCACTGGGGAAAGGCAGGCAGAGAATTCCCTGCTAGCACCTTCTCTGTGCCTGGGAAGCACAAGTGTTCACATTGCTTCGCAGAATTGCTTTTGTGCAGAAAACAGTAACACTTGTTCAGAATGAAAGAAAGCACAGAGCCCCAGATTTTATGTTGTCCTGGAGAGCTTGCAGAGCACTGGGGAAAGGCAGGCAGAGAATTCCCTGCTAGCACCTTCTCTGTGCCTGGGAAGCACAAGTGTTCACATTGCTTCGCAGAATCGCTTTTGTGCAGAAAACAGTAACACTTGTTCAGAACGAAAGAAAGCACAGAGCCCCAGATTTTATGTTGTCCTGGAGAGCTTGCAGAGCACTGGGGAAAGGCAGGCAGAGAATTCCCTGCTAGCACCTTCTCTGTGCCTGTTCACATTGCTTCGCAGAATCGCTTTTGTGCAGAAAACAGTAACACTTGTTCAGAACGAAAGAAAGCACAGAGCCCCAGATTTTATGTTGTCCTGGAGAGCTTGCAGAGCACTGGGGAAAGGCAGGCAGAGAATTCCCTGCTAGCACCTTCTCTGTGCCTGTTCACATTGCTTCGCAGAATCGCTTTTGTGCAGAAAACAGTAACACTTGTTCAGAACGAAAGAAAGCACAGAGCCCCAGATTTTATGTTGTCCTGGAGAGCTTGCAGAGCACTGGGGAAAGGCAGGCAGAGAATTCCCTGCTAGCACCTTCTCTGTGCCTGGGAAGCACAAGTGTTCACATTGCTTCGCAGAATCGCTTTTGTGCAGAAAACAGTAACACTTGTTCAGAACGAAAGAAAGCACAGAGCCGCAGATTTGCTGTTGTCCTGGAGAGCTTGCAGAGCACTGGGGAAAGGCAGGCAGAGAATTCCCTGCTAGCACCTTCTCTGTGCCTGGGAAGCAGAAGTGTTCACATTGCTTCCAGAATTGCTTTTGTGCAGAAAACAGTAACACTTGTTCAGAACGAAAGAAAGCACAGAGCCCCAGATTTTATGTTGTCCTGGAGAGCTTGCAGAGCACTGGGGAAAGGCAGGCAGAGAATTCCCTGCTAGCACCTTCTCTGTGCCTGGGAAGCACAAGTGTTCACATTGCTTCGCAGAATGGCTTTTGTGCAGAAAACAGTAACACTTGTTCAGAACGAAAGAAAGCACAGAGCCGCAGATTTGCTGTTGTCCTGGAGAGCTTGCAGAGCACTGGGGAAAGGCAGGCAGAGAATTCCCTGCTAGCACCTTCTCTGTGCCTGGGAAGCACAAGTGTTCACATTGCTTCGCAGAATCGCTTTTGTGCAGAAAACAGTAACACTTGTTCAGAAGGAAAGAAAGCACAGAGCCCCAGATTTGCTGTTGTCCTGGAGAGCTTGCAGAGCACTGGGGAAAGGCAGGCAGAGAATTCCCTGCTAGCACCTTCTCTGTGCCTGGGAAGCACAAGTGTTCACATTGCTTCGCAGAATTGCTTTTGTGCAGAAAACAGTAACACTTGTTCAGAATGAAAGAAAGCACAGAGCCCCAGATTTTATGTTGTCCTGGAGAGCTTGCAGAGCACTGGGGAAAGGCAGGCAGAGAATTCCCTGCTAGCACCTTCTCTGTGCCTGGGAAGCACAAGTGTTCACATTGCTTCGCAGAATCGCTTTTGTGCAGAAAACAGTAACAGTTGTTCAGAACGAAAGAAAGCACAGAGCCCCAGATTTTATGTTGTCCTGGAGAGCTTGCAGAGCACTGGGGAAAGGCAGGCAGAGAATTCCCTGCTAGCACCTTCTCTGTGCCTGTTCACATTGCTTCGCAGAATCGCTTTTGTGCAGAAAACAGTAACACTTGTTCAGAACGAAAGAAAGCACAGAGCCCCAGATTTTATGTTGTCCTGGAGAGCTTGCAGAGCACTGGGGAAAGGCAGGCAGAGAATTCCCTGCTAGCACCTTCTCTGTGCCTGGGAAGCACAAGTGTTCACATTGCTTCGCAGAATCGCTTTTGTGCAGAAAACAGTAACACTTGTTCAGAACGAAAGAAAGCACAGAGCCCCAGATTTTATGTTGTCCTGGAGAGGTTGCAGAGCACTGGGGAAAGGCAGGCAGAGAATTCCCTGCTAACACCTTCTCTGTGCCTGGGAAGCACAAGTGTTCACATTGCTTCGCAGAATCGCTTTTGTGCAGAAAACAGTAACACTTGTTCAGAATGAAAGAAAGCACAGAGCCCCAGATTTTATGTTGTCCTGGAGAGCTTGCAGAGCACTGGGGAAAGGCAGGCAGAGAATTCCCTGCTAGCACCTTCTCTGTGCCTGGGAAGCACAAGTGTTCACATTGCTTCGCAGAATCGCTTTTGTGCAGAAAACAGTAACAGTTGTACAGAACGAAAGAAAGCACAGAGCCCCAGATTTTATGTTGTCCTGGAGAGCTTGCAGAGCACTGGGGAAAGGCAGGCAGAGAATTCCCTGCTAGCACCTTCTCTGTGCCTGTTCACATTGCTTGGCAGAATCGCTTTTGTGCAGAAAACAGTAACACTTGTTCAGAACGAAAGAAAGCACAGAGCCCCAGATTTTATGTTGTCCTGGAGAGCTTGCAGAGCACTGGGGAAAGGCAGGCAGAGAATTCCCTGCTAGCACCTTCTCTGTGCCTGGGAAGCACAAGTGTTCACATTGCTTCGCAGAATCGCTTTTGTGCAGAAAACAGTAACACTTGTTCAGAACGAAAGAAAGCACAGAGCCCCAGATTTTATGTTGTCCTGGAGAGCTTGCAGAGCACTGGGGAAAGGCAGGCAGAGAATTCCCTGCTAGCACCTTCTCTGTGCCTGGGAAGCAGAAGTGTTCACATTGCTTCGCAGAATCGCTTTTGTGCAGAAAACAGTAACACTTGTTCAGAACGAAAGAAAGCACAGAGCCCCAGATTTTATGTTGTCCTGGAGAGCTTGCAGAGCACTGGGGAAAGGCAGGCAGAGAATTCCCTGCTAGCACCTTCTCTGTGCCTGTTCACATTGCTTCGCAGAATCGCTTTTGTGCAGAAAACAGTAACACTTGTTCAGAACGAAAGAAAGCACAGAGCCCCAGATTTTATGTTGTCCTGGAGAGCTTGCAGAGCACTGGGGAAAGGCAGGCAGAGAATTCCCTGCTAGCACCTTCTCTGTGCCTGGGAAGCACAAGTGTTCACATTGCTTCGCAGAATCGCTTTTGTGCAGAAAACAGTAACACTTGTTCAGAACGAAAGAAAGCACAGAGCCGCAGATTTGCTGTTGTCCTGGAGAGCTTGCAGAGCACTGGGGAAAGGCAGGCAGAGAATTCCCTGCTAGCACCTTCTCTGTGCCTGGGAAGCACAAGTGTTCACATTGCTTCGCAGAATCGCTTTTGTGCAGAAAACAGTAACACTTGTTCAGAAGGAAAGAAAGCACAGAGCCCCAGATTTGCTGTTGTCCTGGAGAGCTTGCAGAGCACTGGGGAAAGGCAGGCAGAGAATTCCCTGCTAGCACCTTCTCTGTGCCTGGGAAGCACAAGTGTTCACATTGCTTCGCAGAATTGCTTTTGTGCAGAAAACAGTAACACTTGTTCAGAATGAAAGAAAGCACAGAGCCCCAGATTTTATGTTGTCCTGGAGAGCTTGCAGAGCACTGGGGAAAGGCAGGCAGAGAATTCCCTGCTAGCACCTTCTCTGTGCCTGGGAAGCACAAGTGTTCACATTGCTTCGCAGAATCGCTTTTGTGCAGAAAACAGTAACAGTTGTTCAGAACGAAAGAAAGCACAGAGCCCCAGATTTTATGTTGTCCTGGAGAGCTTGCAGAGCACTGGGGAAAGGCAGGCAGAGAATTCCCTGCTAGCACCTTCTCTGTGCCTGTTCACATTGCTTCGCAGAATCGCTTTTGTGCAGAAAACAGTAACACTTGTTCAGAACGAAAGAAAGCACAGAGCCCCAGATTTTATGTTGTCCTGGAGAGCTTGCAGAGCACTGGGGAAAGGCAGGCAGAGAATTCCCTGCTAGCACCTTCTCTGTGCCTGGGAAGCACAAGTGTTCACATTGCTTCGCAGAATCGCTTTTGTGCAGAAAACAGTAACACTTGTTCAGAACGAAAGAAAGCACAGAGCCCCAGATTTTATGTTGTCCTGGAGAGGTTGCAGAGCACTGGGGAAAGGCAGGCAGAGAATTCCCTGCTAACACCTTCTCTGTGCCTGGGAAGCACAAGTGTTCACATTGCTTCGCAGAATCGCTTTTGTGCAGAAAACAGTAACACTTGTTCAGAATGAAAGAAAGCACAGAGCCCCAGATTTTATGTTGTCCTGGAGAGCTTGCAGAGCACTGGGGAAAGGCAGGCAGAGAATTCCCTGCTAGCACCTTCTCTGTGCCTGGGAAGCACAAGTGTTCACATTGCTTCGCAGAATCGCTTTTGTGCAGAAAACAGTAACAGTTGTACAGAACGAAAGAAAGCACAGAGCCCCAGATTTTATGTTGTCCTGGAGAGCTTGCAGAGCACTGGGGAAAGGCAGGCAGAGAATTCCCTGCTAGCACCTTCTCTGTGCCTGTTCACATTGCTTGGCAGAATCGCTTTTGTGCAGAAAACAGTAACACTTGTTCAGAACGAAAGAAAGCACAGAGCCCCAGATTTTATGTTGTCCTGGAGAGCTTGCAGAGCACTGGGGAAAGGCAGGCAGAGAATTCCCTGCTAGCACCTTCTCTGTGCCTGGGAAGCACAAGTGTTCACATTGCTTCGCAGAATCGCTTTTGTGCAGAAAACAGTAACACTTGTTCAGAACGAAAGAAAGCACAGAGCCCCAGATTTTATGTTGTCCTGGAGAGCTTGCAGAGCACTGGGGAAAGGCAGGCAGAGAATTCCCTGCTAGCACCTTCTCTGTGCCTGGGAAGCAGAAGTGTTCACATTGCTTCGCAGAATCGCTTTTGTGCAGAAAACAGTAACACTTGTTCAGAACGAAAGAAAGCACAGAGCCCCAGATTTTATGTTGTCCTGGAGAGCTTGCAGAGCACTGGGGAAAGGCAGGCAGAGAATTCCCTGCTAGCACCTTCTCTGTGCCTGTTCACATTGCTTCGCAGAATCGCTTTTGTGCAGAAAACAGTAACACTTGTTCAGAACGAAAGAAAGCACAGAGCCCCAGATTTTATGTTGTCCTGGAGAGCTTGCAGAGCACTGGGGAAAGGCAGGCAGAGAATTCCCTGCTAGCACCTTCTCTGTGCCTGGGAAGCACAAGTGTTCACATTGCTTCGCAGAATCGCTTTTGTGCAGAAAACAGTAACACTTGTTCAGAACGAAAGAAAGCACAGAGCCGCAGATTTGCTGTTGTCCTGGAGAGCTTGCAGAGCACTGGGGAAAGGCAGGCAGAGAATTCCCTGCTAGCACCTTCTCTGTGCCTGGGAAGCAGAAGTGTTCACATTGCTTCCAGAATTGCTTTTGTGCAGAAAACAGTAACACTTGTTCAGAACGAAAGAAAGCACAGAGCCCCAGATTTTATGTTGTCCTGGAGAGCTTGCAGAGCACTGGGGAAAGGCAGGCAGAGAATTCCCTGCTAGCACCTTCTCTGTGCCTGGGAAGCACAAGTGTTCACATTGCTTCGCAGAATGGCTTTTGTGCAGAAAACAGTAACACTTGTTCAGAACGAAAGAAAGCACAGAGCCGCAGATTTGCTGTTGTCCTGGAGAGCTTGCAGAGCACTGGGGAAAGGCAGGCAGAGAATTCCCTGCTAGCACCTTCTCTGTGCCTGGGAAGCACAAGTGTTCACATTGCTTCGCAGAATCGCTTTTGTGCAGAAAACAGTAACACTTGTTCAGAAGGAAAGAAAGCACAGAGCCCCAGATTTGCTGTTGTCCTGGAGAGCTTGCAGAGCACTGGGGAAAGGCAGGCAGAGAATTCCCTGCTAGCACCTTCTCTGTGCCTGGGAAGCACAAGTGTTCACATTGCTTCGCAGAATTGCTTTTGTGCAGAAAACAGTAACACTTGTTCAGAATGAAAGAAAGCACAGAGCCCCAGATTTTATGTTGTCCTGGAGAGCTTGCAGAGCACTGGGGAAAGGCAGGCAGAGAATTCCCTGCTAGCACCTTCTCTGTGCCTGGGAAGCACAAGTGTTCACATTGCTTCGCAGAATCGCTTTTGTGCAGAAAACAGTAACAGTTGTTCAGAACGAAAGAAAGCACAGAGCCCCAGATTTTATGTTGTCCTGGAGAGCTTGCAGAGCACTGGGGAAAGGCAGGCAGAGAATTCCCTGCTAGCACCTTCTCTGTGCCTGTTCACATTGCTTCGCAGAATCGCTTTTGTGCAGAAAACAGTAACACTTGTTCAGAACGAAAGAAAGCACAGAGCCCCAGATTTTATGTTGTCCTGGAGAGCTTGCAGAGCACTGGGGAAAGGCAGGCAGAGAATTCCCTGCTAGCACCTTCTCTGTGCCTGGGAAGCACAAGTGTTCACATTGCTTCGCAGAATCGCTTTTGTGCAGAAAACAGTAACACTTGTTCAGAACGAAAGAAAGCACAGAGCCCCAGATTTTATGTTGTCCTGGAGAGCTTGCAGAGCACTGGGGAAAGGCAGGCAGAGAATTCCCTGCTAACACCTTCTCTGTGCCTGGGAAGCACAAGTGTTCACATTGCTTCGCAGAATCGCTTTTGTGCAGAAAACAGTAACACTTGTTCAGAATGAAAGAAAGCACAGAGCCCCAGATTTTATGTTGTCCTGGAGAGCTTGCAGAGCACTGGGGAAAGGCAGGCAGAGAATTCCCTGCTAGCACCTTCTCTGTGCCTGGGAAGCACAAGTGTTCACATTGCTTCGCAGAATCGCTTTTGTGCAGAAAACAGTAACAGTTGTACAGAACGAAAGAAAGCACAGAGCCCCAGATTTTATGTTGTCCTGGAGAGCTTGCAGAGCACTGGGGAAAGGCAGGCAGAGAATTCCCTGCTAGCACCTTCTCTGTGCCTGTTCACATTGCTTCGCAGAATCGCTTTTGTGCAGAAAACAGTAACACTTGTTCAGAACGAAAGAAAGCACAGAGCCCCAGATTTTATGTTGTCCTGGAGAGCTTGCAGAGCACTGGGGAAAGGCAGGCAGAGAATTCCCTGCTAGCACCTTCTCTGTGCCTGGGAAGCACAAGTGTTCACATTGCTTCGCAGAATCGCTTTTGTGCAGAAAACAGTAACACTTGTTCAGAACGAAAGAAAGCACAGAGCCCCAGATTTTATGTTGTCCTGGAGAGCTTGCAGAGCACTGGGGAAAGGCAGGCAGAGAATTCCCTGCTAGCACCTTCTCTGTGCCTGGGAAGCACAAGTGTTCACATTGCTTCGCAGAATCGCTTTTGTGCAGAAAACAGTAACACTTGTTCAGAACGAAAGAAAGCACAGAGCCCCAGATTTTATGTTGTCCTGGAGAGCTTGCAGAGCACTGGGGAAAGGCAGGCAGAGAATTCCCTGCTAGCACCTTCTCTGTGCCTGTTCACATTGCTTCGCAGAATCGCTTTTGTGCAGAAAACAGTAACACTTGTTCAGAAGGAAAGAAAGCACAGAGCCCCAGATTTGCTGTTGTCCTGGAGAGATTGCAGAGCACTGGGGAAAGGCAGGCAGAGAATTCCCTGCTAGCACCTTCTCTGTGCCTGGGAAGCAGAAGTGTTCACATTGCTTCGCAGAATCGCTTTTGTGCAGAAAACAGTAACACTTGTTCAGAACGAAAGAAAGCACAGAGCCCCAGATTTTATGTTGTCCTGGAGAGCTTGCAGAGCACTGGGGAAAGGCAGGCAGAGAATTCCCTGCTAGCACCTTCTCTGTGCCTGGGAAGCACAAGTGTTCACATTGCTTCGCAGAATCGCTTTTGTGCAGAAAACAGTAACACTTGTTCAGAACGAAAGAAAGCACAGAGCCCCAGATTTTATGTTGTCCTGGAGAGCTTGCAGAGCACTGGGGAAAGGCAGGCAGAGAATTCCCTGCTAGCACCTTCTCTGTGCCTGGGAAGCACAAGTGTTCACATTGCTTCGCAGAATCGCTTTTGTGCAGAAAACAGTAACACTTGTTCAGAACGAAAGAAAGCACAGAGCCCCAGATTTTATGTTGTCCTGGAGAGCTTGCAGAGCACTGGGGAAAGGCAGGCAGAGAATTCCCTGCTAGCACCTTCTCTGTGCCTGGGAAGCACAAGTGTTCACATTGCTTCGCAGAATCGCTTTTGTGCAGAAAACAGTAACACTTGTTCAGAATGAAAGAAAGCACAGAGCCCCAGATTTTATGTTGTCCTGGAGAGCTTGCAGAGCACTGGGGAAAGGCAGGCAGAGAATTCCCTGCTAGCACCTTCTCTGTGCCTGGGAAGCACAAGTGTTCACATTGCTTCGCAGAATCGCTTTTGTGCAGAAAACAGTAACACTTGTTCAGAACGAAAGAAAGCACAGAGCCCCAGATTTTATGTTGTCCTGGAGAGCTTGCAGAGCACTGGGGAAAGGCAGGCAGAGAATTCCCTGCTAGCACCTTCTCTGTGCCTGTTCACATTGCTTCGCAGAATCGCTTTTGTGCAGAAAACAGTAACACTTGTTCAGAACGAAAGAAAGCACAGAGCCGCAGATTTTATGTTGTCCTGGAGAGCCTGCAGAGCACTGGGGAAAGGCAGGCAGAGAATTCCCTGCTAGCACCTTCTCTGTGCCTGGGAAGCACAAGTGTTCACATTGCTTCGCAGAATTGCTTTTGTGCAGAAAACAGTAACACTTGTTCAGAACGAAAGAAAGCACAGAGCCCCAGATTTTATGTTGTCCTGGAGAGCTTGCAGAGCACTGGGGAAAGGCAGGCAGAGAATTCCCTGCTAGCACCTTCTCTGTGCCTGGGAAGCACAAGTGTTCACATTGCTTCGCAGAATCGCTTTTGTGCAGAAAACAGTAACACTTGTTCAGAATGAAAGAAAGCACAGAGCCCCAGATTTTATGTTGTCCTGGAGAGCTTGCAGAGCACTGGGGAAAGGCAGGCAGAGAATTCCCTGCTAGCACCTTCTCTGTGCCTGGCAAGCACAAGTGTTCACATTGCTTCGCAGAATCGCTTTTGTGCAGAAAACAGTAACACTTGTTCAGAACGAAAGAAAGCACAGAGCCCCAGATTTTATGTTGTCCTGGAGAGCTTGCAGAGCACTGGGGAAAGGCAGGCAGAGAATTCCCTGCTAGCACCTTCTCTGTGCCTGGGAAGCACAAGTGTTCACATTGCTTCGCAGAATCGCTTTTGTGCAGAAAACAGTAACACTTGTTCAGAACGAAAGAAAGCACAGAGCCCCAGATTTTATGTTGTCCTGGAGAGCTTGCAGAGCACTGGGGAAAGGCAGGCAGAGAATTCCCTGCTAGCACCTTCTCTGTGCCTGGGAAGCACAAGTGTTCACATTGCTTCGCAGAATCGCTTTTGTGCAGAAAACAGTAACACTTGTTCAGAACGAAAGAAAGCACAGAGCCCCAGATTTTATGTTGTCCTGGAGAGCTTGCAGAGCACTGGGGAAAGGCAGGCAGAGAATTCCCTGCTAGCACCTTCTCTGTGCCTGTTCACATTGCTTCGCAGAATCGCTTTTGTGCAGAAAACAGTAACACTTGTTCAGAACGAAAGAAAGCACAGAGCCCCAGATTTGCTGTTGTCCTGGAGAGCTTGCAGAGCACTGGGGAAAGGCAGGCAGAGAATTCCCTGCTAGCACCTTCTCTGTGCCTGTTCACATTGCTTCGCAGAATCGCTTTTGTGCATAAACGGTAACACTTGTTCAGAACGAAAGAAAGCACAGAGCCCCAGATTTTATGTTGTCCTGGAGAGCTTGCAGAGCACCGGGGAAAGGCAGGCAGAGAATTCCCTGCTAGCACCTTCTCTGTGCCTGGGAAGCAGAAGTGTTCACATTGCTTCGCAGAATCGCTGTTGTGCAGAAAACAGTAACACTTGTTCAGAACGAAAGAAAGCACAGAGCCCCAGATTTTATGTTGTCCTGGAGAGCTTGCAGAGCACTGGGGAAAGGCAGGCAGAGAATTCCCTGCTAGCACCTTCTCTGTGCCTGGGAAGCACAAGTGTTCACATTGCTTCGCAGAATCGCTTTTGTGCAGAAAACAGTAACACTTGTTCAGAACGAAAGAAAGCACAGAGCCCCAGATTTTATGTTGTCCTGGAGAGCTTGCAGAGCACTGGGGAAAGGCAGGCAGAGAATTCCCTGCTAGCACCTTCTCTGTGCCTGTTCACATTGCTTCGCAGAATCGCTTTTGTGCAGAAAACAGTAACACTTGTTCAGAACGAAAGAAAGCACAGAGCCCCAGATTTTATGTTGTCCTGGAGAGCTTGCAGAGCACTGGGGAAAGGCAGGCAGAGAATTCCCTGCTAGCACCTTCTCTGTGCCTGGGAAGCAGAAGTGTTCACATTGCTTCGCAGAATCGCTTTTGTGCAGAAAACAGTAACACTTGTTCAGAACGAAAGAAAGCACAGAGCCCCAGATTTTATGTTGTCCTGGAGAGCTTGCAGAGCACTGGGGAAAGGCAGGCAGAGAATTCCCTGCTAGCACCTTCTCTGTGCCTGGGAAGCACAAGTGTTCACATTGCTTCGCAGAATCGCTTTTGTGCAGAAAACAGTAACAATTGTTCAGAACGAAAGAAAGCACAGAGCCCCAGATTTTATGTTGTCCTGGAGAGCTTGCAGAGCACTGGGGAAAGGCAGGCAGAGAATTCCCTGCTAGCACCTTCTCTGTGCCTGTTCACATTGCTTGGCAGAATCGCTTTTGTGCAGAAAACAGTAACACTTGTTCAGAACGAAAGAAAGCACAGAGCCCCAGATTTTATGTTGTCCTGGAGAGCTTGCAGAGCACTGGGGAAAGGCAGGCAGAGAATTCCCTGCTAGCACCTTCTCTGTGCCTGGGAAGCAGAAGTGTTCACATTGCTTCCAGAATTGCTTCTGTGCAGAAAACACTAACACTTGTTCAGAACGAAAGAAAGCACAGAGCCCCAGATTTTATGTTGTCCTGGAGAGCTTGCAGAGCACTGGGGAAAGGCAGGCAGAGAATTCCCTGCTAGCACCTTCTCTGTGCCTGGGAAGCACAAGTGTTCACATTGCTTCGCAGAATCGCTTTTGTGCAGAAAACAGTAACACTTGTTCAGAACGAAAGAAAGCACAGAGCCCCAGATTTGCTGTTGTCCTGGAGAGCTTGCAGAGCACTGGGGAAAGGCAGGCAGAGAATTCCCTGCTAGCACCTTCTCTGTGCCTGGGAAGCACAAGTGTTCACATTGCTTGGCAGAATCGCTTTTGTGCAGAAAACAGTAACACTTGTTCAGAAGGAAAGAAAGCACAGGGCCCCAGATTTTATGTTGTCCTGGAGAGCTTGCAGAGCACTGGGGAAAGGCAGGCAGAGAATTCCCTGCTAGCACCTTCTCTGTGCCTGGGAAGCACAAGTGTTCACATTGCTTCGCAGAATCGCTTTTGTGCAGAAAACAGTAACACTTGTTCAGAACGAAAGAAAGCACAGAGCCCCAGATTTTATGTTGTCCTGGAGAGCTTGCAGAGCACTGGGGAAAGGCAGGCAGAGAATTCCCTGCTAGCACCTTCTCTGTGCCTGGGAAGCACAAGTGTTCACATTGCTTCGCAGAATCGCTTTTGTGCAGAAAACAGTAACACTTGTTCAGAACGAAAGAAAGCACAGAGCCCCAGATTTTATGTTGTCCTGGAGAGCTTGCAGAGCACTGGGGAAAGGCAGGCAGAGAATTCCCTGCTAGCACCTTCTCTGTGCCTGGGAAGCACAAGTGTTCACATTGCTTCGCAGAATCGCTTTTGTGCAGAAAACAGTAACACTTGTTCAGAACGAAGGAAAGCACAGAGCCCCAGATTTGCTGTTGTCCTGGAGAGCTTGCAGAGCACTGGGGAAAGGCAGGCAGAGAATTCCCTGCTAGCACCTTCTCTGTGCCTGGGAAGCACAAGTGTTCACATTGCTTCGCAGAATCGCTTTTGTGCAGAAAACAGTAACACTTGTTCAGAACGAAAGAAAGCACAGGGCCCCAGATTTTATGTTGTCCTGGAGAGCTTGCAGAGCACTGGGGAAAGGCAGGCAGAGAATTCCCTGCTAGCACCTTCTCTGTGCCTGGGAAGCACAAGTGTTCACATTGCTTCGCAGAATCGCTTTTGTGCAGAAAACAGTAACACTTGTTCAGAACGAAAGAAAGCACAGAGCCCCAGATTTTATGTTGTCCTGGAGAGCTTGCAGAGCACTGGGGAAAGGCAGGCAGAGAATTCCCTGCTAGCACCTTCTCTGTGCCTGTTCACATTGCTTCGCAGAATCGCTTTTGTGCAGAAAACAGTAACACTTGTTCAGAACGAAAGAAAGCACAGAGCCCCAGATTTTATGTTGTCCTGGAGAGCTTGCAGAGCACTGGGGAAAGGCAGGCAGAGAATTCCCTGCTAGCACCTTCTCTGTGCCTGGGAAGCACAAGTGTTCACATTGCTTCGCAGAATCGCTTTTGTGCAGAAAACAGTAACACTTGTTCAGAACGAAAGAAAGCACAGAGCCGCAGATTTGCTGTTGTCCTGGAGAGCTTGCAGAGCACTGGGGAAAGGCAGGCAGAGAATTCCCTGCTAGCACCTTCTCTGTGCCTGGGAAGCAGAAGTGTTCACATTGCTTCGCAGAATCGCTTTTGTGCAGAAAACAGTAACACTTGTTCAGAACGAAAGAAAGCACAGAGCCCCAGATTTTATGTTGTCCTGGAGAGCTTGCAGAGCACTGGGGAAAGGCAGGCAGAGAATTCCCTGCTAGCACCTTCTCTGTGCCTGGGAAGCACAAGTGTTCACATTGCTTCGCAGAATCGCTTTTGTGCAGAAAACAGTAACACTTGTTCAGAACGAAAGAAAGCACAGAGCCCCAGATTTTATGTTGTCCTGGAGAGCTTGCAGAACACTGGGGAAAGGCAGGCAGAGAATTCCCTGCTAGCACCTTCTCTGTGCCTGTTCACATTGCTTCGCAGAATCGCTTTTGTGCAGAAAACAGTAACACTTGTTCAGAACGAAAGAAAGCACAGAGCCCCAGATTTGCTGTTGTCCTGGAGAGCTTGCAGAGCACTGGGGAAAGGCAGGCAGAGAATTCCCTGCTAGCACCTTCTCTGTGCCTGGGAAGCAGAAGTGTTCACATTGCTTCGCAGAATCGCTGTTGTGCAGAAAACAGTAACACTTGTTCAGAACGAAAGAAAGCACAGAGCCCCAGATTTTATGTTGTCCTGGAGAGCTTGCAGAGCACTGGGGAAAGGCAGGCAGAGAATTCCCTGCTAGCACCTTCTCTGTGCCTGGGAAGCACAAGTGTTCACATTGCTTCGCAGAATCGCTTTTGTGCAGAAAACAGTAACACTTGTTCAGAACGAAAGAAAGCACAGAGCCCCAGATTTTATGTTGTCCTGGAGAGCTTGCAGAGCACTGGGGAAAGGCAGGCAGAGAATTCCCTGCTAGCACCTTCTCTGTGCCTGTTCACATTGCTTCGCAGAATCGCTTTTGTGCAGAAAACAGTAACACTTGTTCAGAACGAAAGAAAGCACAGAGCCCCAGATTTTATGTTGTCCTGGAGAGCTTGCAGAGCACTGGGGAAAGGCAGGCAGAGAATTCCCTGCTAGCACCTTCTCTGTGCCTGGGAAGCACAAGTGTTCACATTGCTTCGCAGAATCGCTTTTGTGCAGAAAACAGTAACACTTGTTCAGAACGAAAGAAAGCACAGAGCCCCAGATTTTATGTTGTCCTGGAGAGCTTGCAGAGCACTGGGGAAAGGCAGGCAGAGAATTCCCTGCTAGCACCTTCTCTGTGCCTGGGAAGCACAAGTGTTCACATTGCTTCGCAGAATCGCTTTTGTGCAGAAAACAGTAACACTTGTTCAGAACGAAAGAAAGCACAGAGCCCCAGATTTTATGTTGTCCTGGAGAGCTTGCAGAGCACTGGGGAAAGGCAGGCAGAGAATTCCCTGCTAGCACCTTCTCTGTGCCTGTTCACATTGCTTGGCAGAATCGCTTTTGTGCAGAAAACAGTAACACTTGTTCAGAAGGAAAGAAAGCACAGAGCCCCAGATTTGCTGTTGTCCTGGAGAGCTTGCAGAGCACTGGGGAAAGGCAGGCAGAGAATTCCCTGCTAGCACCTTCTCTGTGCCTGGGAAGCAGAAGTGTTCACATTGCTTCCAGAATTGCTTCTGTGCAGAAAACACTAACACTTGTTCAGAACGAAAGAAAGCACAGAGCCCCAGATTTGCTGTTGTCCTGGAGAGCTTGCAGAGCACTGGGGAAAGGCAGGCAGAGAATTCCCTGCTAGCACCTTCTCTGTGCCTGGGAAGCAGAAGTGTTCACATTGCTTCGCAGAATCGCTGTTGTGCAGAAAACAGTAACACTTGTTCAGAACGAAAGAAAGCACAGAGCCCCAGATTTTATGTTGTCCTGGAGAGCTTGCAGAGCACTGGGGAAAGGCAGGCAGAGAATTCCCTGCTAGCACCTTCTCTGTGCCTGGGAAGCACAAGTGTTCACATTGCTTCGCAGAATCGCTTTTGTGCAGAAAACAGTAACACTTGTTCAGAACGAAAGAAAGCACAGAGCCCCAGATTTTATGTTGTCCTGGAGAGCTTGCAGAGCACTGGGGAAAGGCAGGCAGAGAATTCCCTGCTAGCACCTTCTCTGTGCCTGTTCACATTGCTTCGCAGAATCGCTTTTGTGCAGAAAACAGTAACACTTGTTCAGAACGAAAGAAAGCACAGAGCCCCAGATTTTATGTTGTCCTGGAGAGCTTGCAGAGCACTGGGGAAAGGCAGGCAGAGAATTCCCTGCTAGCACCTTCTCTGTGCCTGGGAAGCAGAAGTGTTCACATTGCTTCGCAGAATCGCTTTTGTGCAGAAAACAGTAACACTTGTTCAGAACGAAAGAAAGCACAGAGCCCCAGATTTTATGTTGTCCTGGAGAGCTTGCAGAGCACTGGGGAAAGGCAGGCAGAGAATTCCCTGCTAGCACCTTCTCTGTGCCTGGGAAGCACAAGTGTTCACATTGCTTCGCAGAATCGCTTTTGTGCAGAAAACAGTAACACTTGTTCAGAACGAAAGAAAGCACAGAGCCCCAGATTTTATGTTGTCCTGGAGAGCTTGCAGAGCACTGGGGAAAGGCAGGCAGAGAATTCCCTGCTAGCACCTTCTCTGTGCCTGTTCACATTGCTTGGCAGAATCGCTTTTGTGCAGAAAACAGTAACACTTGTTCAGAAGGAAAGAAAGCACAGAGCCCCAGATTTGCTGTTGTCCTGGAGAGCTTGCAGAGCACTGGGGAAAGGCAGGCAGAGAATTCCCTGCTAGCACCTTCTCTGTGCCTGGGAAGCAGAAGTGTTCACATTGCTTCCAGAATTGCTTCTGTGCAGAAAACACTAACACTTGTTCAGAACGAAAGAAAGCACAGAGCCCCAGATTTTATGTTGTCCTGGAGAGCTTGCAGAGCACTGGGGAAAGGCAGGCAGAGAATTCCCTGCTAGCACCTTCTCTGTGCCTGGGAAGCACAAGTGTTCACATTGCTTCGCAGAATCGCTTTTGTGCAGAAAACAGTAACACTTGTTCAGAACGAAAGAAAGCACAGAGCCCCAGATTTTATGTTGTCCTGGAGAGCTTGCAGAGCACTGGGGAAAGGCAGGCAGAGAATTCCCTGCTAGCACCTTCTCTGTGCCTGGGAAGCACAAGTGTTCACATTGCTTCGCAGAATCGCTTTTGTGCAGAAAACAGTAACACTTGTTCAGAAGGAAAGAAAGCACAGGGCCCCAGATTTTATGTTGTCCTGGAGAGCTTGCAGAGCACTGGGGAAAGGCAGGCAGAGAATTCCCTGCTAGCACCTTCTCTGTGCCTGGGAAGCACAAGTGTTCACATTGCTTCGCAGAATCGCTTTTGTGCAGAAAACAGTAACAATTGTTCAGAACGAAAGAAAGCACAGAGCCCCAGATTTGCTGTTGTCCTGGAGAGCTTGCAGAGCACTGGGGAAAGGCAGGCAGAGAATTCCCTGCTAGCACCTTCTCTGTGCCTGGGAAGCACAAGTGTTCACATTGCTTCGCAGAATCGCTTTTGTGCAGAAAACAGTAACACTTGTTCAGAACGAAAGAAAGCACAGAGCCCCAGATTTTATGTTGTCCTGGAGAGCTTGCAGAGCACTGGGGAAAGGCAGGCAGAGAATTCCCTGCTAGCACCTTCTCTGTGCCTGGGAAGCACAAGTGTTCACATTGCTTCGCAGAATCGCTTTTGTGCAGAAAACAGTAACACTTGTTCAGAACGAAAGAAAGCACAGAGCCCCAGATTTTATGTTGTCCTGGAGAGCTTGCAGAGCACTGGGGAAAGGCAGGCAGAGAATTCCCTGCTAGCACCTTCTCTGTGCCTGTTCACATTGCTTGGCAGAATCGCTTTTGTGCAGAAAACAGTAACACTTGTTCAGAAGGAAAGAAAGCACAGAGCCCCAGATTTGCTGTTGTCCTGGAGAGCTTGCAGAGCACTGGGGAAAGGCAGGCAGAGAATTCCCTGCTAGCACCTTCTCTGTGCCTGGGAAGCAGAAGTGTTCACATTGCTTCCAGAATTGCTTCTGTGCAGAAAACACTAACACTTGTTCAGAACGAAAGAAAGCACAGAGCCCCAGATTTGCTGTTGTCCTGGAGAGCTTGCAGAGCACTGGGGAAAGGCAGGCAGAGAATTCCCTGCTAGCACCTTCTCTGTGCCTGGGAAGCAGAAGTGTTCACATTGCTTCGCAGAATCGCTGTTGTGCAGAAAACAGTAACACTTGTTCAGAACGAAAGAAAGCACAGAGCCCCAGATTTTATGTTGTCCTGGAGAGCTTGCAGAGCACTGGGGAAAGGCAGGCAGAGAATTCCCTGCTAGCACCTTCTCTGTGCCTGGGAAGCACAAGTGTTCACATTGCTTCGCAGAATCGCTTTTGTGCAGAAAACAGTAACACTTGTTCAGAACGAAAGAAAGCACAGAGCCCCAGATTTTATGTTGTCCTGGAGAGCTTGCAGAGCACTGGGGAAAGGCAGGCAGAGAATTCCCTGCTAGCACCTTCTCTGTGCCTGTTCACATTGCTTCGCAGAATCGCTTTTGTGCAGAAAACAGTAACACTTGTTCAGAACGAAAGAAAGCACAGAGCCCCAGATTTTATGTTGTCCTGGAGAGCTTGCAGAGCACTGGGGAAAGGCAGGCAGAGAATTCCCTGCTAGCACCTTCTCTGTGCCTGGGAAGCACAAGTGTTCACATTGCTTCGCAGAATCGCTTTTGTGCAGAAAACAGTAACACTTGTTCAGAACGAAAGAAAGCACAGAGCCCCAGATTTTATGTTGTCCTGGAGAGCTTGCAGAGCACTGGGGAAAGGCAGGCAGAGAATTCCCTGCTAGCACCTTCTCTGTGCCTGGGAAGCACAAGTGTTCACATTGCTTCGCAGAATCGCTTTTGTGCAGAAAACAGTAACACTTGTTCAGAAGGAAAGAAAGCACAGGGCCCCAGATTTTATGTTGTCCTGGAGAGCTTGCAGAGCACTGGGGAAAGGCAGGCAGAGAATTCCCTGCTAGCACCTTCTCTGTGCCTGGGAAGCACAAGTGTTCACATTGCTTCGCAGAATCGCTTTTGTGCAGAAAACAGTAACAATTGTTCAGAACGAAAGAAAGCACAGAGCCCCAGATTTGCTGTTGTCCTGGAGAGCTTGCAGAGCACTGGGGAAAGGCAGGCAGAGAATTCCCTGCTAGCACCTTCTCTGTGCCTGGGAAGCACAAGTGTTCACATTGCTTCGCAGAATCGCTTTTGTGCAGAAAACAGTAACACTTGTTCAGAACGAAAGAAAGCACAGAGCCCCAGATTTTATGTTGTCCTGGAGAGCTTGCAGAGCACTGGGGAAAGGCAGGCAGAGAATTCCCTGCTAGCACCTTCTCTGTGCCTGTTCACATTGCTTGGCAGAATCGCTTTTGTGCAGAAAACAGTAACACTTGTTCAGAAGGAAAGAAAGCACAGAGCCCCAGATTTGCTGTTGTCCTGGAGAGCTTGCAGAGCACTGGGGAAAGGCAGGCAGAGAATTCCCTGCTAGCACCTTCTCTGTGCCTGGGAAGCAGAAGTGTTCACATTGCTTCCAGAATTGCTTCTGTGCAGAAAACACTAACACTTGTTCAGAACGAAAGAAAGCACAGAGCCCCAGATTTGCTGTTGTCCTGGAGAGCTTGCAGAGCACTGGGGAAAGGCAGGCAGAGAATTCCCTGCTAGCACCTTCTCTGTGCCTGGGAAGCAGAAGTGTTCACATTGCTTCGCAGAATCGCTGTTGTGCAGAAAACAGTAACACTTGTTCAGAACGAAAGAAAGCACAGAGCCCCAGATTTTATGTTGTCCTGGAGAGCTTGCAGAGCACTGGGGAAAGGCAGGCAGAGAATTCCCTGCTAGCACCTTCTCTGTGCCTGGGAAGCACAAGTGTTCACATTGCTTCGCAGAATCGCTTTTGTGCAGAAAACAGTAACACTTGTTCAGAACGAAAGAAAGCACAGAGCCCCAGATTTTATGTTGTCCTGGAGAGCTTGCAGAGCACTGGGGAAAGGCAGGCAGAGAATTCCCTGCTAGCACCTTCTCTGTGCCTGTTCACATTGCTTCGCAGAATCGCTTTTGTGCAGAAAACAGTAACACTTGTTCAGAACGAAAGAAAGCACAGAGCCCCAGATTTTATGTTGTCCTGGAGAGCTTGCAGAGCACTGGGGAAAGGCAGGCAGAGAATTCCCTGCTAGCACCTTCTCTGTGCCTGGGAAGCAGAAGTGTTCACATTGCTTCGCAGAATCGCTTTTGTGCAGAAAACAGTAACACTTGTTCAGAACGAAAGAAAGCACAGAGCCCCAGATTTTATGTTGTCCTGGAGAGCTTGCAGAGCACTGGGGAAAGGCAGGCAGAGAATTCCCTGCTAGCACCTTCTCTGTGCCTGGGAAGCACAAGTGTTCACATTGCTTCGCAGAATCGCTTTTGTGCAGAAAACAGTAACACTTGTTCAGAACGAAAGAAAGCACAGAGCCCCAGATTTTATGTTGTCCTGGAGAGCTTGCAGAGCACTGGGGAAAGGCAGGCAGAGAATTCCCTGCTAGCACCTTCTCTGTGCCTGTTCACATTGCTTGGCAGAATCGCTTTTGTGCAGAAAACAGTAACACTTGTTCAGAAGGAAAGAAAGCACAGAGCCCCAGATTTGCTGTTGTCCTGGAGAGCTTGCAGAGCACTGGGGAAAGGCAGGCAGAGAATTCCCTGCTAGCACCTTCTCTGTGCCTGGGAAGCAGAAGTGTTCACATTGCTTCCAGAATTGCTTCTGTGCAGAAAACACTAACACTTGTTCAGAACGAAAGAAAGCACAGAGCCCCAGATTTTATGTTGTCCTGGAGAGCTTGCAGAGCACTGGGGAAAGGCAGGCAGAGAATTCCCTGCTAGCACCTTCTCTGTGCCTGGGAAGCACAAGTGTTCACATTGCTTCGCAGAATCGCTTTTGTGCAGAAAACAGTAACACTTGTTCAGAACGAAAGAAAGCACAGAGCCCCAGATTTTATGTTGTCCTGGAGAGCTTGCAGAGCACTGGGGAAAGGCAGGCAGAGAATTCCCTGCTAGCACCTTCTCTGTGCCTGGGAAGCACAAGTGTTCACATTGCTTCGCAGAATCGCTTTTGTGCAGAAAACAGTAACACTTGTTCAGAAGGAAAGAAAGCACAGGGCCCCAGATTTTATGTTGTCCTGGAGAGCTTGCAGAGCACTGGGGAAAGGCAGGCAGAGAATTCCCTGCTAGCACCTTCTCTGTGCCTGGGAAGCACAAGTGTTCACATTGCTTCGCAGAATCGCTTTTGTGCAGAAAACAGTAACAATTGTTCAGAACGAAAGAAAGCACAGAGCCCCAGATTTGCTGTTGTCCTGGAGAGCTTGCAGAGCACTGGGGAAAGGCAGGCAGAGAATTCCCTGCTAGCACCTTCTCTGTGCCTGGGAAGCACAAGTGTTCACATTGCTTCGCAGAATCGCTTTTGTGCAGAAAACAGTAACACTTGTTCAGAACGAAAGAAAGCACAGAGCCCCAGATTTTATGTTGTCCTGGAGAGCTTGCAGAGCACTGGGGAAAGGCAGGCAGAGAATTCCCTGCTAGCACCTTCTCTGTGCCTGGGAAGCACAAGTGTTCACATTGCTTCGCAGAATCGCTTTTGTGCAGAAAACAGTAACACTTGTTCAGAACGAAAGAAAGCACAGAGCCCCAGATTTTATGTTGTCCTGGAGAGCTTGCAGAGCACTGGGGAAAGGCAGGCAGAGAATTCCCTGCTAGCACCTTCTCTGTGCCTGTTCACATTGCTTCGCAGAATCGCTTTTGTGCAGAAAACAGTAACACTTGTTCAGAACGAAAGAAAGCACAGAGCCCCAGATTTTATGTTGTCCTGGAGAGCTTGCAGAGCACTGGGGAAAGGCAGGCAGAGAATTCCCTGCTAGCACCTTCTCTGTGCCTGGGAAGCACAAGTGTTCACATTGCTTCGCAGAATCGCTTTTGTGCAGAAAACAGTAACACTTGTTCAGAACGAAAGAAAGCACAGAGCCCCAGATTTTATGTTGTCCTGGAGAGCTTGCAGAGCACTGGGGAAAGGCAGGCAGAGAATTCCCTGCTAGCACCTTCTCTGTGCCTGTTCACATTGCTTCGCAGAATCGCTTTTGTGCAGAAAACAGTAACACTTGTTCAGAACGAAAGAAAGCACAGAGCCCCAGATTTTATGTTGTCCTGGAGAGCTTGCAGAGCACTGGGGAAAGGCAGGCAGAGAATTCCCTGCTAGCACCTTCTCTGTGCCTGGGAAGCACAAGTGTTCACATTGCTTCGCAGAATCGCTTTTGTGCAGAAAACAGTAACACTTGTTCAGAACGAAAGAAAGCACAGAGCCCCAGATTTTATGTTGTCCTGGAGAGCTTGCAGAGCACTGGGGAAAGGCAGGCAGAGAATTCCCTGCTAGCACCTTCTCTGTGCCTGGGAAGCAGAAGTGTTCACATTGCTTCCAGAATTGCTTCTGTGCAGAAAACACTAACACTTGTTCAGAACGAAAGAAAGCACAGAGCCCCAGATTTTATGTTGTCCTGGAGAGCTTGCAGAGCACTGGGGAAAGGCAGGCAGAGAATTCCCTGCTAGCACCTTCTCTGTGCCTGGGAAGCACAAGTGTTCACATTGCTTCGCAGAATCGCTTTTGTGCAGAAAACAGTAACACTTGTTCAGAACGAAAGAAAGCACAGAGCCCCAGATTTTATGTTGTCCTGGAGAGCTTGCAGAGCACTGGGGAAAGGCAGGCAGAGAATTCCCTGCTAACACCTTCTCTGTGCCTGGGAAGCACAAGTGTTCACATTGCTTCGCAGAATCGCTTTTGTGCAGAAAACAGTAACACTTGTTCAGAACGAAAGAAAGCACAGAGCCCCAGATTTTATGTTGTCCTGGAGAGCTTGCAGAGCACTGGGGAAAGGCAGGCAGAGAATTCCCTGCTAGCACCTTCTCTGTGCCTGTTCACATTGCTTCGCAGAATCGCTTTTGTGCAGAAAACAGTAACACTTGTTCAGAACGAAAGAAAGCACAGAGCCCCAGATTTTATGTTGTCCTGGAGAGCTTGCAGAGCACTGGGGAAAGGCAGGCAGAGAATTCCCTGCTAGCACCTTCTCTGTGCCTGGGAAGCACAAGTGTTCACATTGCTTCGCAGAATCGCTTTTGTGCAGAAAACAGTAACACTTGTTCAGAACGAAAGAAAGCACAGAGCCCCAGATTTTATGTTGTCCTGGAGAGCTTGCAGAGCACTGGGGAAAGGCAGGCAGAGAATTCCCTGCTAGCACCTTCTCTGTGCCTGGGAAGCACAAGTGTTCACATTGCTTCGCAGAATCGCTTTTGTGCAGAAAACAGTAACACTTGTTCAGAACGAAAGAAAGCACAGAGCCCCAGATTTTATGTTGTCCTGGAGAGCTTGCAGAGCACTGGGGAAAGGCAGGCAGAGAATTCCCTGCTAGCACCTTCTCTGTGCCTGGGAAGCACAAGTGTTCACATTGCTTCACAGAATCGCTTTTGTGCAGAAAACAGTAACACTTGTTCAGAACGAAAGAAAGCACAGAGCCCCAGATTTTATGTTGTCCTGGAGAGCTTGCAGAGCACTGGGGAAAGGCAGGCAGAGAATTCCCTGCTAGCACCTTCTCTGTGCCTGGGAAGCAGAAGTGTTCACATTGCTTCCAGAATTGCTTCTGTGCAGAAAACACTAACACTTGTTCAGAACGAAAGAAAGCACAGAGCCCCAGATTTTATGTTGTCCTGGAGAGCTTGCAGAGCACTGGGGAAAGGCAGGCAGAGAATTCCCTGCTAGCACCTTCTCTGTGCCTGGGAAGCAGAAGTGTTCACATTGCTTCGCAGAATCGCTTTTGTGCAGAAAACAGTAACACTTGTTCAGAACGAAAGAAAGCACAGAGCCCCAGATTTTATGTTGTCCTGGAGAGCTTGCAGAGCACTGGGGAAAGGCAGGCAGAGAATTCCCTGCTAACACCTTCTCTGTGCCTGGGAAGCACAAGTGTTCACATTGCTTCGCAGAATCGCTTTTGTGCAGAAAACAGTAACACTTGTTCAGAACGAAAGAAAGCACAGAGCCCCAGATTTTATGTTGTCCTGGAGAGCTTGCAGAGCACTGGGGAAAGGCAGGCAGAGAATTCCCTGCTAGCACCTTCTCTGTGCCTGTTCACATTGCTTCGCAGAATCGCTTTTGTGCAGAAAACAGTAACACTTGTTCAGAACGAAAGAAAGCACAGAGCCCCAGATTTTATGTTGTCCTGGAGAGCTTGCAGAGCACTGGGGAAAGGCAGGCAGAGAATTCCCTGCTAGCACCTTCTCTGTGCCTGGGAAGCAGAAGTGTTCACATTGCTTCGCAGAATCGCTTTTGTGCAGAAAACAGTAACACTTGTTCAGAACGAAAGAAAGCACAGAGCCCCAGATTTTATGTTGTCCTGGAGAGCTTGCAGAGCACTGGGGAAAGGCAGGCAGAGAATTCCCTGCTAGCACCTTCTCTGTGCCTGGGAAGCACAAGTGTTCACATTGCTTCGCAGAATCGCTTTTGTGCAGAAAACAGTAACACTTGTTCAGAACGAAAGAAAGCACAGAGCCCCAGATTTGCTGTTGTCCTGGAGAGCTTGCAGAGCACTGGGGAAAGGCAGGCAGAGAATTCCCTGCTAGCACCTTCTCTGTGCCTGGGAAGCACAAGTGTTCACATTGCTTCGCAGAATCGCTTTTGTGCAGAAAACAGTAACACTTGTTCAGAACGAAAGAAAGCACAGAGCCCCAGATTTTATGTTGTCCTGGAGAGCTTGCAGAGCACTGGGGAAAGGCAGGCAGAGAATTCCCTGCTAGCACCTTCTCTGTGCCTGGGAAGCACAAGTGTTCACATTGCTTCGCAGAATCGCTTTTGTGCAGAAAACAGTAACACTTGTTCAGAACGAAAGAAAGCACAGAGCCCCAGATTTTATGTTGTCCTGGAGAGCTTGCAGAGCACTGGGGAAAGGCAGGCAGAGAATTCCCTGCTAGCACCTTCTCTGTGCCTGTTCACATTGCTTCGCAGAATCGCTTTTGTGCAGAAAACAGTAACACTTGTTCAGAACGAAAGAAAGCACAGAGCCCCAGATTTTATGTTGTCCTGGAGAGCTTGCAGAGCACTGGGGAAAGGCAGGCAGAGAATTCCCTGCTAGCACCTTCTCTGTGCCTGGGAAGCAGAAGTGTTCACATTGCTTCGCAGAATCGCTTTTGTGCAGAAAACAGTAACACTTGTTCAGAACGAAAGAAAGCACAGAGCCCCAGATTTTATGTTGTCCTGGAGAGCTTGCAGAGCACTGGGGAAAGGCAGGCAGAGAATTCCCTGCTAGCACCTTCTCTGTGCCTGGGAAGCACAAGTGTTCACATTGCTTCGCAGAATCGCTTTTGTGCAGAAAACAGTAACACTTGTTCAGAACGAAAGAAAGCACAGAGCCCCAGATTTTATGTTGTCCTGGAGAGCTTGCAGAGCACTGGGGAAAGGCAGGCAGAGAATTCCCTGCTAGCACCTTCTCTGTGCCTGGGAAGCACAAGTGTTCACATTGCTTCGCAGAATCGCTTTTGTGCAGAAAACAGTAACACTTGTTCAGAACGAAAGAAAGCACAGAGCCCCAGATTTTATGTTGTCCTGGAGAGCTTGCAGAGCACTGGGGAAAGGCAGGCAGAGAATTCCCTGCTAGCACCTTCTCTGTGCCTGTTCACATTGCTTGGCAGAATCGCTTTTGTGCAGAAAACAGTAACACTTGTTCAGAAGGAAAGAAAGCACAGAGCCCCAGATTTGCTGTTGTCCTGGAGAGCTTGCAGAGCACTGGGGAAAGGCAGGCAGAGAATTCCCTGCTAGCACCTTCTCTGTGCCTGGGAAGCAGAAGTGTTCACATTGCTTCCAGAATTGCTTTTGTGCAGAAAACAGTAACACTTGTTCAGAATGAAAGAAAGCACAGAGCCCCAGATTTGCTGTTGTCCTGGAGAGCTTGCAGAGCACTGGGGAAAGGCAGGCAGAGAATTCCCTGCTAGCACCTTCTCTGTGCCTGGGAAGCACAAGTGTTCACATTGCTTCGCAGAATCGCTTTTGTGCAGAAAACAGTAACACTTGTTCAGAACGAAAGAAAGCACAGAGCCCCAGATTTTATGTTGTCCTGGAGAGCTTGCAGAGCACTGGGGAAAGGCAGGCAGAGAATTCCCTGCTAGCACCTTCTCTGTGCCTGGGAAGCACAAGTGTTCACATTGCTTCGCAGAATCGCTTTTGTGCAGAAAACAGTAACACTTGTTCAGAACGAAAGAAAGCACAGAGCCCCAGATTTTATGTTGTCCTGGAGAGCTTGCAGAGCACTGGGGAAAGGCAGGCAGAGAATTCCCTGCTAGCACCTTCTCTGTGCCTGTTCACATTGCTTCGCAGAATCGCTTTTGTGCAGAAAACAGTAACACTTGTTCAGAACGAAAGAAAGCACAGAGCCCCAGATTTTATGTTGTCCTGGAGAGCTTGCAGAGCACTGGGGAAAGGCAGGCAGAGAATTCCCTGCTAGCACCTTCTCTGTGCCTGTTCACATTGCTTCGCAGAATCGCTTTTGTGCAGAAAACAGTAACACTTGTTCAGAACGAAAGAAAGCACAGAGCCCCAGATTTTATGTTGTCCTGGAGAGCTTGCAGAGCACTGGGGAAAGGCAGGCAGAGAATTCCCTGCTAGCACCTTCTCTGTGCCTGGGAAGCACAAGTGTTCACATTGCTTCGCAGAATCGCTTTTGTGCAGAAAACAGTAACACTTGTTCAGAACGAAAGAAAGCACAGAGCCGCAGATTTGCTGTTGTCCTGGAGAGCTTGCAGAGCACTGGGGAAAGGCAGGCAGAGAATTCCCTGCTAGCACCTTCTCTGTGCCTGGGAAGCACAAGTGTTCACATTGCTTCGCAGAATCGCTTTTGTGCAGAAAACAGTAACACTTGTTCAGAACGAAAGAAAGCACAGAGCCCCAGATTTTATGTTGTCCTGGAGAGCTTGCAGAGCACTGGGGAAAGGCAGGCAGAGAATTCCCTGCTAGCACCTTCTCTGTGCCTGGGAAGCACAAGTGTTCAAATTGCTTGGCAGAATCGCTTTTGTGCAGAAAACAGTAACACTTGTTCAGAACGAAAGAAAGCACAGAGCCCCAGATTTGCTGTTGTCCTGGAGAGCTTGCAGAGCACTGGGGAAAGGCAGGCAGAGAATTCCCTGCTAGCACCTTCTCTGTGCCTGGGAAGCAGAAGTGTTCACATTGCTTCGCAGAATCGCTTTTGTGCAGAAAACAGTAACACTTGTTCAGAAGGAAAGAAAGCACAGAGCCCCAGATTTGCTGTTGTCCTGGAGAGCTTGCAGAGCACTGGGGAAAGGCAGGCAGAGAATTCCCTGCTAGCACCTTCTCTGTGCCTGGGAAGCACAAGTGTTCACATTGCTTCGCAGAATTGCTTTTGTGCAGAAAACAGTAACACTTGTTCAGAATGAAAGAAAGCACAGAGCCCCAGATTTTATGTTGTCCTGGAGAGCTTGCAGAGCACTGGGGAAAGGCAGGCAGAGAATTCCCTGCTAGCACCTTCTCTGTGCCTGGGAAGCACAAGTGTTCACATTGCTTCGCAGAATCGCTTTTGTGCAGAAAACAGTAACAGTTGTTCAGAACGAAAGAAAGCACAGAGCCCCAGATTTTATGTTGTCCTGGAGAGCTTGCAGAGCACTGGGGAAAGGCAGGCAGAGAATTCCCTGCTAGCACCTTCTCTGTGCCTGTTCACATTGCTTCGCAGAATCGCTTTTGTGCAGAAAACAGTAACACTTGTTCAGAACGAAAGAAAGCACAGAGCCCCAGATTTTATGTTGTCCTGGAGAGCTTGCAGAGCACTGGGGAAAGGCAGGCAGAGAATTCCCTGCTAGCACCTTCTCTGTGCCTGGGAAGCACAAGTGTTCACATTGCTTCGCAGAATCGCTTTTGTGCAGAAAACAGTAACACTTGTTCAGAACGAAAGAAAGCACAGAGCCCCAGATTTTATGTTGTCCTGGAGAGGTTGCAGAGCACTGGGGAAAGGCAGGCAGAGAATTCCCTGCTAACACCTTCTCTGTGCCTGGGAAGCACAAGTGTTCACATTGCTTCGCAGAATCGCTTTTGTGCAGAAAACAGTAACACTTGTTCAGAATGAAAGAAAGCACAGAGCCCCAGATTTTATGTTGTCCTGGAGAGCTTGCAGAGCACTGGGGAAAGGCAGGCAGAGAATTCCCTGCTAGCACCTTCTCTGTGCCTGGGAAGCACAAGTGTTCACATTGCTTCGCAGAATCGCTTTTGTGCAGAAAACAGTAACAGTTGTACAGAACGAAAGAAAGCACAGAGCCCCAGATTTTATGTTGTCCTGGAGAGCTTGCAGAGCACTGGGGAAAGGCAGGCAGAGAATTCCCTGCTAGCACCTTCTCTGTGCCTGTTCACATTGCTTCGCAGAATCGCTTTTGTGCAGAAAACAGTAACACTTGTTCAGAACGAAAGAAAGCACAGAGCCCCAGATTTTATGTTGTCCTGGAGAGCTTGCAGAGCACTGGGGAAAGGCAGGCAGAGAATTCCCTGCTAGCACCTTCTCTGTGCCTGGGAAGCACAAGTGTTCACATTGCTTCGCAGAATCGCTTTTGTGCAGAAAACAGTAACACTTGTTCAGAACGAAAGAAAGCACAGAGCCCCAGATTTTATGTTGTCCTGGAGAGCTTGCAGAGCACTGGGGAAAGGCAGGCAGAGAATTCCCTGCTAGCACCTTCTCTGTGCCTGGGAAGCAGAAGTGTTCACATTGCTTCGCAGAATCGCTTTTGTGCAGAAAACAGTAACACTTGTTCAGAACGAAAGAAAGCACAGAGCCCCAGATTTTATGTTGTCCTGGAGAGCTTGCAGAGCACTGGGGAAAGGCAGGCAGAGAATTCCCTGCTAGCACCTTCTCTGTGCCTGTTCACATTGCTTCGCAGAATCGCTTTTGTGCAGAAAACAGTAACACTTGTTCAGAAGGAAAGAAAGCACAGAGCCCCAGATTTGCTGTTGTCCTGGAGAGATTGCAGAGCACTGGGGAAAGGCAGGCAGAGAATTCCCTGCTAGCACCTTCTCTGTGCCTGGGAAGCAGAAGTGTTCACATTGCTTCGCAGAATCGCTTTTGTGCAGAAAACAGTAACACTTGTTCAGAACGAAAGAAAGCACAGAGCCCCAGATTTTATGTTGTCCTGGAGAGCTTGCAGAGCACTGGGGAAAGGCAGGCAGAGAATTCCCTGCTAGCACCTTCTCTGTGCCTGGGAAGCACAAGTGTTCACATTGCTTCGCAGAATCGCTTTTGTGCAGAAAACAGTAACACTTGTTCAGAACGAAAGAAAGCACAGAGCCCCAGATTTTATGTTGTCCTGGAGAGCTTGCAGAGCACTGGGGAAAGGCAGGCAGAGAATTCCCTGCTAGCACCTTCTCTGTGCCTGGGAAGCACAAGTGTTCACATTGCTTCGCAGAATCGCTTTTGTGCAGAAAACAGTAACACTTGTTCAGAACGAAAGAAAGCACAGAGCCCCAGATTTTATGTTGTCCTGGAGAGCTTGCAGAGCACTGGGGAAAGGCAGGCAGAGAATTCCCTGCTAGCACCTTCTCTGTGCCTGGGAAGCACAAGTGTTCACATTGCTTCGCAGAATCGCTTTTGTGCAGAAAACAGTAACACTTGTTCAGAACGAAAGAAAGCACAGAGCCCCAGATTTTATGTTGTCCTGGAGAGCTTGCAGAGCACTGGGGAAAGGCAGGCAGAGAATTCCCTGCTAGCACCTTCTCTGTGCCTGTTCACATTGCTTCGCAGAATCGCTTTTGTGCAGAAAACAGTAACACTTGTTCAGAACGAAAGAAAGCACAGAGCCGCAGATTTTATGTTGTCCTGGAGAGCCTGCAGAGCACTGGGGAAAGGCAGGCAGAGAATTCCCTGCTAGCACCTTCTCTGTGCCTGGGAAGCACAAGTGTTCACATTGCTTCGCAGAATTGCTTTTGTGCAGAAAACAGTAACACTTGTTCAGAATGAAAGAAAGCACAGAGCCCCAGATTTTATGTTGTCCTGGAGAGCTTGCAGAGCACTGGGGAAAGGCAGGCAGAGAATTCCCTGCTAGCACCTTCTCTGTGCCTGGGAAGCACAAGTGTTCACATTGCTTCGCAGAATCGCTTTTGTGCAGAAAACAGTAACACTTGTTCAGAATGAAAGAAAGCACAGAGCCCCAGATTTTATGTTGTCCTGGAGAGCTTGCAGAGCACTGGGGAAAGGCAGGCAGAGAATTCCCTGCTAGCACCTTCTCTGTGCCTGGCAAGCACAAGTGTTCACATTGCTTCGCAGAATCGCTTTTGTGCAGAAAACAGTAACACTTGTTCAGAACGAAAGAAAGCACAGAGCCCCAGATTTTATGTTGTCCTGGAGAGCTTGCAGAGCACTGGGGAAAGGCAGGCAGAGAATTCCCTGCTAGCACCTTCTCTGTGCCTGGGAAGCACAAGTGTTCACATTGCTTCGCAGAATCGCTTTTGTGCAGAAAACAGTAACACTTGTTCAGAACGAAAGAAAGCACAGAGCCCCAGATTTTATGTTGTCCTGGAGAGCTTGCAGAGCACTGGGGAAAGGCAGGCAGAGAATTCCCTGCTAGCACCTTCTCTGTGCCTGGGAAGCACAAGTGTTCACATTGCTTCGCAGAATCGCTTTTGTGCAGAAAACAGTAACACTTGTTCAGAACGAAAGAAAGCACAGAGCCCCAGATTTTATGTTGTCCTGGAGAGCTTGCAGAGCACTGGGGAAAGGCAGGCAGAGAATTCCCTGCTAGCACCTTCTCTGTGCCTGTTCACATTGCTTCGCAGAATCGCTTTTGTGCAGAAAACAGTAACACTTGTTCAGAACGAAAGAAAGCACAGAGCCCCAGATTTTATGTTGTCCTGGAGAGCTTGCAGAGCACTGGGGAAAGGCAGGCAGAGAATTCCCTGCTAGCACCTTCTCTGTGCCTGTTCACATTGCTTCGCAGAATCGCTTTTGTGCATAAACGGTAACACTTGTTCAGAACGAAAGAAAGCACAGAGCCCCAGATTTTATGTTGTCCTGGAGAGCTTGCAGAGCACCGGGGAAAGGCAGGCAGAGAATTCCCTGCTAGCACCTTCTCTGTGCCTGGGAAGCAGAAGTGTTCACATTGCTTCGCAGAATCGCTGTTGTGCAGAAAACAGTAACACTTGTTCAGAACGAAAGAAAGCACAGAGCCCCAGATTTTATGTTGTCCTGGAGAGCTTGCAGAGCACTGGGGAAAGGCAGGCAGAGAATTCCCTGCTAGCACCTTCTCTGTGCCTGGGAAGCACAAGTGTTCACATTGCTTCGCAGAATCGCTTTTGTGCAGAAAACAGTAACACTTGTTCAGAACGAAAGAAAGCACAGAGCCCCAGATTTTATGTTGTCCTGGAGAGCTTGCAGAGCACTGGGGAAAGGCAGGCAGAGAATTCCCTGCTAGCACCTTCTCTGTGCCTGTTCACATTGCTTCGCAGAATCGCTTTTGTGCAGAAAACAGTAACACTTGTTCAGAACGAAAGAAAGCACAGAGCCCCAGATTTTATGTTGTCCTGGAGAGCTTGCAGAGCACTGGGGAAAGGCAGGCAGAGAATTCCCTGCTAGCACCTTCTCTGTGCCTGGGAAGCAGAAGTGTTCACATTGCTTCACAGAATCGCTTTTGTGCAGAAAACAGTAACACTTGTTCAGAACGAAAGAAAGCACAGAGCCCCAGATTTTATGTTGTCCTGGAGAGCTTGCAGAGCACTGGGGAAAGGCAGGCAGAGAATTCCCTGCTAGCACCTTCTCTGTGCCTGGGAAGCACAAGTGTTCACATTGCTTCGCAGAATCGCTTTTGTGCAGAAAACAGTAACACTTGTTCAGAACGAAAGAAAGCACAGAGCCCCAGATTTTATGTTGTCCTGGAGAGCTTGCAGAGCACTGGGGAAAGGCAGGCAGAGAATTCCCTGCTAGCACCTTCTCTGTGCCTGGGAAGCACAAGTGTTCACATTGCTTCGCAGAATCGCTTTTGTGCAGAAAACAGTAACACTTGTTCAGAACGAAGGAAAGCACAGAGCCCCAGATTTGCTGTTGTCCTGGAGAGCTTGCAGAGCACTGGGGAAAGGCAGGCAGAGAATTCCCTGCTAGCACCTTCTCTGTGCCTGGGAAGCACAAGTGTTCACATTGCTTCGCAGAATCGCTTTTGTGCAGAAAACAGTAACACTTGTTCAGAACGAAAGAAAGCACAGGGCCCCAGATTTTATGTTGTCCTGGAGAGCTTGCAGAGCACTGGGGAAAGGCAGGCAGAGAATTCCCTGCTAGCACCTTCTCTGTGCCTGGGAAGCACAAGTGTTCACATTGCTTCGCAGAATCGCTTTTGTGCAGAAAACAGTAACACTTGTTCAGAACGAAAGAAAGCACAGAGCCCCAGATTTTATGTTGTCCTGGAGAGCTTGCAGAGCACTGGGGAAAGGCAGGCAGAGAATTCCCTGCTAGCACCTTCTCTGTGCCTGTTCACATTGCTTCGCAGAATCGCTTTTGTGCAGAAAACAGTAACACTTGTTCAGAACGAAAGAAAGCACAGAGCCCCAGATTTTATGTTGTCCTGGAGAGCTTGCAGAGCACTGGGGAAAGGCAGGCAGAGAATTCCCTGCTAGCACCTTCTCTGTGCCTGGGAAGCAGAAGTGTTCACATTGCTTCCAGAATTGCTTTTGTGCAGAAAACAGTAACACTTGTTCAGAACGAAAGAAAGCACAGAGCCCCAGATTTTATGTTGTCCTGGAGAGCTTGCAGAGCACTGGGGAAAGGCAGGCAGAGAATTCCCTGCTAGCACCTTCTCTGTGCCTGGGAAGCACAAGTGTTCACATTGCTTCGCAGAATGGCTTTTGTGCAGAAAACAGTAACACTTGTTCAGAACGAAAGAAAGCACAGAGCCGCAGATTTGCTGTTGTCCTGGAGAGCTTGCAGAGCACTGGGGAAAGGCAGGCAGAGAATTCCCTGCTAGCACCTTCTCTGTGCCTGGGAAGCACAAGTGTTCACATTGCTTCGCAGAATCGCTTTTGTGCAGAAAACAGTAACACTTGTTCAGAACGAAAGAAAGCACAGAGCCCCAGATTTTATGTTGTCCTGGAGAGCTTGCAGAGCACTGGGGAAAGGCAGGCAGAGAATTCCCTGCTAGCACCTTCTCTGTGCCTGTTCACATTGCTTCGCGGAATCGCTTTTGTGCAGAAAACAGTAACACTTGTTCAGAACGAAAGAAAGCACAGAGCCGCAGATTTGCTGTTGTCCTGGAGAGCTTGCAGAGCACTGGGGAAAGGCAGGCAGAGAATTCCCTGCTAGCACCTTCTCTGTGCCTGGGAAGCACAAGTGTTCACATTGCTTGGCAGAATCGCTTTTGTGCAGAAAACAGTAACACTTGTTCAGAACGAAAGAAAGCACAGAGCCCCAGATTTTATGTTGTCCTGGAGAGCTTGCAGAGCACTGGGGAAAGGCAGGCAGAGAATTCCCTGCTAGCACCTTCTCTGTGCCTGGGAAGCACAAGTGTTCACATTGCTTCGCAGAATTGCTTTTGTGCAGAAAACAGTAACACTTGTTCAGAACGAAAGAAAGCACAGAGCCCCAGATTTTATGTTGTCCTGGAGAGCTTGCAGAGCACTGGGGAAAGGCAGGCAGAGAATTCCCTGCTAGCACCTTCTCTGTGCCTGGGAAGCAGAAGTGTTCACATTGCTTCGCAGAATCGCTTTTGTGCAGAAAACAGTAACACTTGTTCAGAATGAAAGAAAGCACAGAGCCCCAGATTTGCTGTTGTCCTGGAGAGCTTGCAGAGCACTGGGGAAAGGCAGGCAGAGAATTCCCTGCTAGCACCTTCTCTGTGCCTGGGAAGCACAAGTGTTCACATTGCTTCGCAGAATCGCTTTTGTGCAGAAAACAGTAACACTTGTTCAGAACGAAAGAAAGCACAGAGCCCCAGATTTTATGTTGTCCTGGAGAGCTTGCAGAGCACTGGGGAAAGGCAGGCAGAGAATTCCCTGCTAGCACCTTCTCTGTGCCTGGGAAGCACAAGTGTTCACATTGCTTCGCAGAATCGCTTTTGTGCAGAAAACAGTAACACTTGTTCAGAACGAAAGAAAGCACAGAGCCCCAGATTTTATGTTGTCCTGGAGAGCTTGCAGAACACTGGGGAAAGGCAGGCAGAGAATTCCCTGCTAGCACCTTCTCTGTGCCTGTTCACATTGCTTCGCAGAATCGCTTTTGTGCAGAAAACAGTAACACTTGTTCAGAACGAAAGAAAGCACAGAGCCCCAGATTTGCTGTTGTCCTGGAGAGCTTGCAGAGCACTGGGGAAAGGCAGGCAGAGAATTCCCTGCTAGCACCTTCTCTGTGCCTGGGAAGCAGAAGTGTTCACATTGCTTCGCAGAATCGCTGTTGTGCAGAAAACAGTAACACTTGTTCAGAACGAAAGAAAGCACAGAGCCCCAGATTTTATGTTGTCCTGGAGAGCTTGCAGAGCACTGGGGAAAGGCAGGCAGAGAATTCCCTGCTAGCACCTTCTCTGTGCCTGGGAAGCACAAGTGTTCACATTGCTTCGCAGAATCGCTTTTGTGCAGAAAACAGTAACACTTGTTCAGAACGAAAGAAAGCACAGAGCCCCAGATTTTATGTTGTCCTGGAGAGCTTGCAGAGCACTGGGGAAAGGCAGGCAGAGAATTCCCTGCTAGCACCTTCTCTGTGCCTGTTCACATTGCTTCGCAGAATCGCTTTTGTGCAGAAAACAGTAACACTTGTTCAGAACGAAAGAAAGCACAGAGCCCCAGATTTTATGTTGTCCTGGAGAGCTTGCAGAGCACTGGGGAAAGGCAGGCAGAGAATTCCCTGCTAGCACCTTCTCTGTGCCTGGGAAGCAGAAGTGTTCACATTGCTTCGCAGAATCGCTTTTGTGCAGAAAACAGTAACACTTGTTCAGAACGAAAGAAAGCACAGAGCCCCAGATTTTATGTTGTCCTGGAGAGCTTGCAGAGCACTGGGGAAAGGCAGGCAGAGAATTCCCTGCTAGCACCTTCTCTGTGCCTGGGAAGCACAAGTGTTCACATTGCTTCGCAGAATCGCTTTTGTGCAGAAAACAGTAACACTTGTTCAGAACGAAAGAAAGCACAGAGCCCCAGATTTTATGTTGTCCTGGAGAGCTTGCAGAGCACTGGGGAAAGGCAGGCAGAGAATTCCCTGCTAGCACCTTCTCTGTGCCTGGGAAGCACAAGTGTTCACATTGCTTCGCAGAATCGCTTTTGTGCAGAAAACAGTAACACTTGTTCAGAACGAAAGAAAGCACAGAGCCCCAGATTTTATGTTGTCCTGGAGAGCTTGCAGAGCACTGGGGAAAGGCAGGCAGAGAATTCCCTGCTAGCACCTTCTCTGTGCCTGTTCACATTGCTTGGCAGAATCGCTTTTGTGCAGAAAACAGTAACACTTGTTCAGAAGGAAAGAAAGCACAGAGCCCCAGATTTGCTGTTGTCCTGGAGAGCTTGCAGAGCACTGGGGAAAGGCAGGCAGAGAATTCCCTGCTAGCACCTTCTCTGTGCCTGGGAAGCACAAGTGTTCACATTGCTTCGCAGAATCGCTTTTGTGCAGAAAACAGTAACACTTGTTCAGAACGAAAGAAAGCACAGAGCCCCAGATTTTATGTTGTCCTGGAGAGCTTGCAGAGCACTGGGGAAAGGCAGGCAGAGAATTCCCTGCTAGCACCTTCTCTGTGCCTGGGAAGCAGAAGTGTTCACATTGCTTCCAGAATTGCTTCTGTGCAGAAAACACTAACACTTGTTCAGAACGAAAGAAAGCACAGAGCCCCAGATTTTATGTTGTCCTGGAGAGCTTGCAGAGCACTGGGGAAAGGCAGGCAGAGAATTCCCTGCTAGCACCTTCTCTGTGCCTGGGAAGCAGAAGTGTTCACATTGCTTCGCAGAATCGCTTTTGTGCAGAAAACAGTAACACTTGTTCAGAACGAAAGAAAGCACAGAGCCCCAGATTTTATGTTGTCCTGGAGAGCTTGCAGAGCACTGGGGAAAGGCAGGCAGAGAATTCCCTGCTAACACCTTCTCTGTGCCTGGGAAGCACAAGTGTTCACATTGCTTCGCAGAATCGCTTTTGTGCAGAAAACAGTAACACTTGTTCAGAACGAAAGAAAGCACAGAGCCCCAGATTTTATGTTGTCCTGGAGAGCTTGCAGAGCACTGGGGAAAGGCAGGCAGAGAATTCCCTGCTAGCACCTTCTCTGTGCCTGTTCACATTGCTTCGCAGAATCGCTTTTGTGCAGAAAACAGTAACACTTGTTCAGAACGAAAGAAAGCACAGAGCCCCAGATTTTATGTTGTCCTGGAGAGCTTGCAGAGCACTGGGGAAAGGCAGGCAGAGAATTCCCTGCTAGCACCTTCTCTGTGCCTGGGAAGCACAAGTGTTCACATTGCTTCGCAGAATCGCTTTTGTGCAGAAAACAGTAACACTTGTTCAGAACGAAAGAAAGCACAGAGCCCCAGATTTTATGTTGTCCTGGAGAGCTTGCAGAGCACTGGGGAAAGGCAGGCAGAGAATTCCCTGCTAGCACCTTCTCTGTGCCTGGGAAGCACAAGTGTTCACATTGCTTCGCAGAATCGCTTTTGTGCAGAAAACAGTAACACTTGTTCAGAACGAAAGAAAGCACAGAGCCCCAGATTTTATGTTGTCCTGGAGAGCTTGCAGAGCACTGGGGAAAGGCAGGCAGAGAATTCCCTGCTAGCACCTTCTCTGTGCCTGGGAAGCACAAGTGTTCACATTGCTTCACAGAATCGCTTTTGTGCAGAAAACAGTAACACTTGTTCAGAACGAAAGAAAGCACAGAGCCCCAGATTTTATGTTGTCCTGGAGAGCTTGCAGAGCACTGGGGAAAGGCAGGCAGAGAATTCCCTGCTAGCACCTTCTCTGTGCCTGGGAAGCAGAAGTGTTCACATTGCTTCCAGAATTGCTTCTGTGCAGAAAACACTAACACTTGTTCAGAACGAAAGAAAGCACAGAGCCCCAGATTTTATGTTGTCCTGGAGAGCTTGCAGAGCACTGGGGAAAGGCAGGCAGAGAATTCCCTGCTAGCACCTTCTCTGTGCCTGGGAAGCAGAAGTGTTCACATTGCTTCGCAGAATCGCTTTTGTGCAGAAAACAGTAACACTTGTTCAGAACGAAAGAAAGCACAGAGCCCCAGATTTGCTGTTGTCCTGGAGAGCTTGCAGAGCACTGGGGAAAGGCAGGCAGAGAATTCCCTGCTAACACCTTCTCTGTGCCTGGGAAGCACAAGTGTTCACATTGCTTCGCAGAATCGCTTTTGTGCAGAAAACAGTAACACTTGTTCAGAACGAAAGAAAGCACAGAGCCCCAGATTTTATGTTGTCCTGGAGAGCTTGCAGAGCACTGGGGAAAGGCAGGCAGAGAATTCCCTGCTAGCACCTTCTCTGTGCCTGTTCACATTGCTTCGCAGAATCGCTTTTGTGCAGAAAACAGTAACACTTGTTCAGAACGAAAGAAAGCACAGAGCCCCAGATTTTATGTTGTCCTGGAGAGCTTGCAGAGCACTGGGGAAAGGCAGGCAGAGAATTCCCTGCTAGCACCTTCTCTGTGCCTGGGAAGCAGAAGTGTTCACATTGCTTCGCAGAATCGCTTTTGTGCAGAAAACAGTAACACTTGTTCAGAACGAAAGAAAGCACAGAGCCCCAGATTTTATGTTGTCCTGGAGAGCTTGCAGAGCACTGGGGAAAGGCAGGCAGAGAATTCCCTGCTAGCACCTTCTCTGTGCCTGGGAAGCACAAGTGTTCACATTGCTTCGCAGAATCGCTTTTGTGCAGAAAACAGTAACACTTGTTCAGAACGAAAGAAAGCACAGAGCCCCAGATTTGCTGTTGTCCTGGAGAGCTTGCAGAGCACTGGGGAAAGGCAGGCAGAGAATTCCCTGCTAGCACCTTCTCTGTGCCTGGGAAGCACAAGTGTTCACATTGCTTCGCAGAATCGCTTTTGTGCAGAAAACACTAACACTTGTTCAGAACGAAAGAAAGCACAGAGCCCCAGATTTTATGTTGTCCTGGAGAGCTTGCAGAGCACTGGGGAAAGGCAGGCAGAGAATTCCCTGCTAGCACCTTCTCTGTGCCTGGGAAGCACAAGTGTTCACATTGCTTCGCAGAATCGCTTTTGTGCAGAAAACAGTAACACTTGTTCAGAACGAAAGAAAGCACAGAGCCCCAGATTTTATGTTGTCCTGGAGAGCTTGCAGAGCACTGGGGAAAGGCAGGCAGAGAATTCCCTGCTAGCACCTTCTCTGTGCCTGTTCACATTGCTTCGCAGAATCGCTTTTGTGCAGAAAACAGTAACACTTGTTCAGAACGAAAGAAAGCACAGAGCCCCAGATTTTATGTTGTCCTGGAGAGCTTGCAGAGCACTGGGGAAAGGCAGGCAGAGAATTCCCTGCTAGCACCTTCTCTGTGCCTGGGAAGCAGAAGTGTTCACATTGCTTCGCAGAATCGCTTTTGTGCAGAAAACAGTAACACTTGTTCAGAACGAAAGAAAGCACAGAGCCCCAGATTTTATGTTGTCCTGGAGAGCTTGCAGAGCACTGGGGAAAGGCAGGCAGAGAATTCCCTGCTAGCACCTTCTCTGTGCCTGGGAAGCACAAGTGTTCACATTGCTTCGCAGAATCGCTTTTGTGCAGAAAACAGTAACACTTGTTCAGAACGAAAGAAAGCACAGAGCCCCAGATTTTATGTTGTCCTGGAGAGCTTGCAGAGCACTGGGGAAAGGCAGGCAGAGAATTCCCTGCTAGCACCTTCTCTGTGCCTGGGAAGCACAAGTGTTCACATTGCTTCGCAGAATCGCTTTTGTGCAGAAAACAGTAACACTTGTTCAGAACGAAAGAAAGCACAGAGCCCCAGATTTTATGTTGTCCTGGAGAGCTTGCAGAGCACTGGGGAAAGGCAGGCAGAGAATTCCCTGCTAGCACCTTCTCTGTGCCTGTTCACATTGCTTGGCAGAATCGCTTTTGTGCAGAAAACAGTAACACTTGTTCAGAACGAAAGAAAGCACAGAGCCCCAGATTTGCTGTTGTCCTGGAGAGCTTGCAGAGCACTGGGGAAAGGCAGGCAGAGAATTCCCTGCTAGCACCTTCTCTGTGCCTGGGAAGCAGAAGTGTTCACATTGCTTCCAGAATTGCTTTTGTGCAGAAAACAGTAACACTTGTTCAGAATGAAAGAAAGCACAGAGCCCCAGATTTGCTGTTGTCCTGGAGAGCTTGCAGAGCACTGGGGAAAGGCAGGCAGAGAATTCCCTGCTAGCACCTTCTCTGTGCCTGGGAAGCACAAGTGTTCACATTGCTTCGCAGAATCGCTTTTGTGCAGAAAACAGTAACACTTGTTCAGAACGAAAGAAAGCACAGAGCCCCAGATTTTATGTTGTCCTGGAGAGCTTGCAGAGCACTGGGGAAAGGCAGGCAGAGAATTCCCTGCTAGCACCTTCTCTGTGCCTGGGAAGCACAAGTGTTCACATTGCTTCGCAGAATCGCTTTTGTGCAGAAAACAGTAACACTTGTTCAGAACGAAAGAAAGCACAGAGCCCCAGATTTTATGTTGTCCTGGAGAGCTTGCAGAGCACTGGGGAAAGGCAGGCAGAGAATTCCCTGCTAGCACCTTCTCTGTGCCTGTTCACATTGCTTCGCAGAATCGCTTTTGTGCAGAAAACAGTAACACTTGTTCAGAACGAAAGAAAGCACAGAGCCCCAGATTTTATGTTGTCCTGGAGAGCTTGCAGAGCACTGGGGAAAGGCAGGCAGAGAATTCCCTGCTAGCACCTTCTCTGTGCCTGTTCACATTGCTTCGCAGAATCGCTTTTGTGCAGAAAACAGTAACACTTGTTCAGAACGAAAGAAAGCACAGAGCCCCAGATTTTATGTTGTCCTGGAGAGCTTGCAGAGCACTGGGGAAAGGCAGGCAGAGAATTCCCTGCTAGCACCTTCTCTGTGCCTGGGAAGCACAAGTGTTCACATTGCTTCGCAGAATCGCTTTTGTGCAGAAAACAGTAACACTTGTTCAGAACGAAAGAAAGCACAGAGCCGCAGATTTGCTGTTGTCCTGGAGAGCTTGCAGAGCACTGGGGAAAGGCAGGCAGAGAATTCCCTGCTAGCACCTTCTCTGTGCCTGGGAAGCACAAGTGTTCACATTGCTTCGCAGAATCGCTTTTGTGCAGAAAACAGTAACACTTGTTCAGAACGAAAGAAAGCACAGAGCCCCAGATTTTATGTTGTCCTGGAGAGCTTGCAGAGCACTGGGGAAAGGCAGGCAGAGAATTCCCTGCTAGCACCTTCTCTGTGCCTGGGAAGCACAAGTGTTCAAATTGCTTGGCAGAATCGCTTTTGTGCAGAAAACAGTAACACTTGTTCAGAACGAAAGAAAGCACAGAGCCCCAGATTTGCTGTTGTCCTGGAGAGCTTGCAGAGCACTGGGGAAAGGCAGGCAGAGAATTCCCTGCTAGCACCTTCTCTGTGCCTGGGAAGCAGAAGTGTTCACATTGCTTCGCAGAATCGCTTTTGTGCAGAAAACAGTAACACTTGTTCAGAAGGAAAGAAAGCACAGAGCCCCAGATTTGCTGTTGTCCTGGAGAGCTTGCAGAGCACTGGGGAAAGGCAGGCAGAGAATTCCCTGCTAGCACCTTCTCTGTGCCTGGGAAGCACAAGTGTTCACATTGCTTCGCAGAATTGCTTTTGTGCAGAAAACAGTAACACTTGTTCAGAATGAAAGAAAGCACAGAGCCCCAGATTTTATGTTGTCCTGGAGAGCTTGCAGAGCACTGGGGAAAGGCAGGCAGAGAATTCCCTGCTAGCACCTTCTCTGTGCCTGGGAAGCACAAGTGTTCACATTGCTTCGCAGAATCGCTTTTGTGCAGAAAACAGTAACAGTTGTTCAGAACGAAAGAAAGCACAGAGCCCCAGATTTTATGTTGTCCTGGAGAGCTTGCAGAGCACTGGGGAAAGGCAGGCAGAGAATTCCCTGCTAGCACCTTCTCTGTGCCTGTTCACATTGCTTCGCAGAATCGCTTTTGTGCAGAAAACAGTAACACTTGTTCAGAACGAAAGAAAGCACAGAGCCCCAGATTTTATGTTGTCCTGGAGAGCTTGCAGAGCACTGGGGAAAGGCAGGCAGAGAATTCCCTGCTAGCACCTTCTCTGTGCCTGGGAAGCACAAGTGTTCACATTGCTTCGCAGAATCGCTTTTGTGCAGAAAACAGTAACACTTGTTCAGAACGAAAGAAAGCACAGAGCCCCAGATTTTATGTTGTCCTGGAGAGCTTGCAGAGCACTGGGGAAAGGCAGGCAGAGAATTCCCTGCTAACACCTTCTCTGTGCCTGGGAAGCACAAGTGTTCACATTGCTTCGCAGAATCGCTTTTGTGCAGAAAACAGTAACACTTGTTCAGAATGAAAGAAAGCACAGAGCCCCAGATTTTATGTTGTCCTGGAGAGCTTGCAGAGCACTGGGGAAAGGCAGGCAGAGAATTCCCTGCTAGCACCTTCTCTGTGCCTGGGAAGCACAAGTGTTCACATTGCTTCGCAGAATCGCTTTTGTGCAGAAAACAGTAACAGTTGTTCAGAACGAAAGAAAGCACAGAGCCCCAGATTTTATGTTGTCCTGGAGAGCTTGCAGAGCACTGGGGAAAGGCAGGCAGAGAATTCCCTGCTAGCACCTTCTCTGTGCCTGGGAAGCAGAAGTGTTCACATTGCTTCGCAGAATCGCTTTTGTGCAGAAAACAGTAACACTTGTTCAGAACGAAAGAAAGCACAGAGCCCCAGATTTTATGTTGTCCTGGAGAGCTTGCAGAGCACTGGGGAAAGGCAGGCAGAGAATTCCCTGCTAGCACCTTCTCTGTGCCTGTTCACATTGCTTCGCAGAATCGCTTTTGTGCAGAAAACAGTAACACTTGTTCAGAAGGAAAGAAAGCACAGAGCCCCAGATTTGCTGTTGTCCTGGAGAGATTGCAGAGCACTGGGGAAAGGCAGGCAGAGAATTCCCTGCTAGCACCTTCTCTGTGCCTGGGAAGCAGAAGTGTTCACATTGCTTCGCAGAATCGCTTTTGTGCAGAAAACAGTAACACTTGTTCAGAACGAAAGAAAGCACAGAGCCCCAGATTTTATGTTGTCCTGGAGAGCTTGCAGAGCACTGGGGAAAGGCAGGCAGAGAATTCCCTGCTAGCACCTTCTCTGTGCCTGGGAAGCACAAGTGTTCACATTGCTTCGCAGAATCGCTTTTGTGCAGAAAACAGTAACACTTGTTCAGAACGAAAGAAAGCACAGAGCCCCAGATTTTATGTTGTCCTGGAGAGCTTGCAGAGCACTGGGGAAAGGCAGGCAGAGAATTCCCTGCTAGCACCTTCTCTGTGCCTGGGAAGCACAAGTGTTCACATTGCTTCGCAGAATCGCTTTTGTGCAGAAAACAGTAACACTTGTTCAGAACGAAAGAAAGCACAGAGCCCCAGATTTTATGTTGTCCTGGAGAGCTTGCAGAGCACTGGGGAAAGGCAGGCAGAGAATTCCCTGCTAGCACCTTCTCTGTGCCTGGGAAGCACAAGTGTTCACATTGCTTCGCAGAATCGCTTTTGTGCAGAAAACAGTAACACTTGTTCAGAACGAAAGAAAGCACAGAGCCCCAGATTTTATGTTGTCCTGGAGAGCTTGCAGAGCACTGGGGAAAGGCAGGCAGAGAATTCCCTGCTAGCACCTTCTCTGTGCCTGTTCACATTGCTTCGCAGAATCGCTTTTGTGCAGAAAACAGTAACACTTGTTCAGAACGAAAGAAAGCACAGAGCCGCAGATTTTATGTTGTCCTGGAGAGCCTGCAGAGCACTGGGGAAAGGCAGGCAGAGAATTCCCTGCTAGCACCTTCTCTGTGCCTGGGAAGCACAAGTGTTCACATTGCTTCGCAGAATTGCTTTTGTGCAGAAAACAGTAACACTTGTTCAGAATGAAAGAAAGCACAGAGCCCCAGATTTTATGTTGTCCTGGAGAGCTTGCAGAGCACTGGGGAAAGGCAGGCAGAGAATTCCCTGCTAGCACCTTCTCTGTGCCTGGGAAGCACAAGTGTTCACATTGCTTCGCAGAATCGCTTTTGTGCAGAAAACAGTAACACTTGTTCAGAATGAAAGAAAGCACAGAGCCCCAGATTTTATGTTGTCCTGGAGAGCTTGCAGAGCACTGGGGAAAGGCAGGCAGAGAATTCCCTGCTAGCACCTTCTCTGTGCCTGGCAAGCACAAGTGTTCACATTGCTTCGCAGAATCGCTTTTGTGCAGAAAACAGTAACACTTGTTCAGAACGAAAGAAAGCACAGAGCCCCAGATTTTATGTTGTCCTGGAGAGCTTGCAGAGCACTGGGGAAAGGCAGGCAGAGAATTCCCTGCTAGCACCTTCTCTGTGCCTGGGAAGCACAAGTGTTCACATTGCTTCGCAGAATCGCTTTTGTGCAGAAAACAGTAACACTTGTTCAGAACGAAAGAAAGCACAGAGCCCCAGATTTTATGTTGTCCTGGAGAGCTTGCAGAGCACTGGGGAAAGGCAGGCAGAGAATTCCCTGCTAGCACCTTCTCTGTGCCTGGGAAGCACAAGTGTTCACATTGCTTCGCAGAATCGCTTTTGTGCAGAAAACAGTAACACTTGTTCAGAACGAAAGAAAGCACAGAGCCCCAGATTTTATGTTGTCCTGGAGAGCTTGCAGAGCACTGGGGAAAGGCAGGCAGAGAATTCCCTGCTAGCACCTTCTCTGTGCCTGTTCACATTGCTTCGCAGAATCGCTTTTGTGCAGAAAACAGTAACACTTGTTCAGAACGAAAGAAAGCACAGAGCCCCAGATTTTATGTTGTCCTGGAGAGCTTGCAGAGCACTGGGGAAAGGCAGGCAGAGAATTCCCTGCTAGCACCTTCTCTGTGCCTGGGAAGCAGAAGTGTTCACATTGCTTCACAGAATCGCTTTTGTGCAGAAAACAGTAACACTTGTTCAGAACGAAAGAAAGCACAGAGCCCCAGATTTTATGTTGTCCTGGAGAGCTTGCAGAGCACTGGGGAAAGGCAGGCAGAGAATTCCCTGCTAGCACCTTCTCTGTGCCTGGGAAGCACAAGTGTTCACATTGCTTCGCAGAATCGCTTTTGTGCAGAAAACAGTAACACTTGTTCAGAACGAAAGAAAGCACAGAGCCCCAGATTTTATGTTGTCCTGGAGAGCTTGCAGAGCACTGGGGAAAGGCAGGCAGAGAATTCCCTGCTAGCACCTTCTCTGTGCCTGGGAAGCACAAGTGTTCACATTGCTTCGCAGAATCGCTTTTGTGCAGAAAACAGTAACACTTGTTCAGAACGAAGGAAAGCACAGAGCCCCAGATTTGCTGTTGTCCTGGAGAGCTTGCAGAGCACTGGGGAAAGGCAGGCAGAGAATTCCCTGCTAGCACCTTCTCTGTGCCTGGGAAGCACAAGTGTTCACATTGCTTCGCAGAATCGCTTTTGTGCAGAAAACAGTAACACTTGTTCAGAACGAAAGAAAGCACAGGGCCCCAGATTTTATGTTGTCCTGGAGAGCTTGCAGAGCACTGGGGAAAGGCAGGCAGAGAATTCCCTGCTAGCACCTTCTCTGTGCCTGGGAAGCACAAGTGTTCACATTGCTTCGCAGAATCGCTTTTGTGCAGAAAACAGTAACACTTGTTCAGAACGAAAGAAAGCACAGAGCCCCAGATTTTATGTTGTCCTGGAGAGCTTGCAGAGCACTGGGGAAAGGCAGGCAGAGAATTCCCTGCTAGCACCTTCTCTGTGCCTGTTCACATTGCTTCGCAGAATCGCTTTTGTGCAGAAAACAGTAACACTTGTTCAGAACGAAAGAAAGCACAGAGCCCCAGATTTTATGTTGTCCTGGAGAGCTTGCAGAGCACTGGGGAAAGGCAGGCAGAGAATTCCCTGCTAGCACCTTCTCTGTGCCTGGGAAGCAGAAGTGTTCACATTGCTTCCAGAATTGCTTTTGTGCAGAAAACAGTAACACTTGTTCAGAACGAAAGAAAGCACAGAGCCCCAGATTTTATGTTGTCCTGGAGAGCTTGCAGAGCACTGGGGAAAGGCAGGCAGAGAATTCCCTGCTAGCACCTTCTCTGTGCCTGGGAAGCACAAGTGTTCACATTGCTTCGCAGAATGGCTTTTGTGCAGAAAACAGTAACACTTGTTCAGAACGAAAGAAAGCACAGAGCCGCAGATTTGCTGTTGTCCTGGAGAGCTTGCAGAGCACTGGGGAAAGGCAGGCAGAGAATTCCCTGCTAGCACCTTCTCTGTGCCTGGGAAGCACAAGTGTTCACATTGCTTCGCAGAATCGCTTTTGTGCAGAAAACAGTAACACTTGTTCAGAACGAAAGAAAGCACAGAGCCCCAGATTTTATGTTGTCCTGGAGAGCTTGCAGAGCACTGGGGAAAGGCAGGCAGAGAATTCCCTGCTAGCACCTTCTCTGTGCCTGTTCACATTGCTTCGCGGAATCGCTTTTGTGCAGAAAACAGTAACACTTGTTCAGAACGAAAGAAAGCACAGAGCCGCAGATTTGCTGTTGTCCTGGAGAGCTTGCAGAGCACTGGGGAAAGGCAGGCAGAGAATTCCCTGCTAGCACCTTCTCTGTGCCTGGGAAGCACAAGTGTTCACATTGCTTGGCAGAATCGCTTTTGTGCAGAAAACAGTAACACTTGTTCAGAACGAAAGAAAGCACAGAGCCCCAGATTTTATGTTGTCCTGGAGAGCTTGCAGAGCACTGGGGAAAGGCAGGCAGAGAATTCCCTGCTAGCACCTTCTCTGTGCCTGGGAAGCACAAGTGTTCACATTGCTTCGCAGAATTGCTTTTGTGCAGAAAACAGTAACACTTGTTCAGAACGAAAGAAAGCACAGAGCCCCAGATTTTATGTTGTCCTGGAGAGCTTGCAGAGCACTGGGGAAAGGCAGGCAGAGAATTCCCTGCTAGCACCTTCTCTGTGCCTGGGAAGCAGAAGTGTTCACATTGCTTCGCAGAATCGCTTTTGTGCAGAAAACAGTAACACTTGTTCAGAATGAAAGAAAGCACAGAGCCCCAGATTTGCTGTTGTCCTGGAGAGCTTGCAGAGCACTGGGGAAAGGCAGGCAGAGAATTCCCTGCTAGCACCTTCTCTGTGCCTGGGAAGCACAAGTGTTCACATTGCTTCGCAGAATCGCTTTTGTGCAGAAAACAGTAACACTTGTTCAGAACGAAAGAAAGCACAGAGCCCCAGATTTTATGTTGTCCTGGAGAGCTTGCAGAGCACTGGGGAAAGGCAGGCAGAGAATTCCCTGCTAGCACCTTCTCTGTGCCTGGGAAGCAGAAGTGTTCACATTGCTTGGCAGAATCGCTTTTGTGCAGAAAACAGTAACACTTGTTCAGAACGAAAGAAAGCACAGAGCCCCAGATTTTATGTTGTCCTGGAGAGCTTGCAGAGCACTGGGGAAAGGCAGGCAGAGAATTCCCTGCTAGCACCTTCTCTGTGCCTGTTCACATTGCTTCGCAGAATCGCTTTTGTGCAGAAAACAGTAACACTTGTTCAGAACGAAAGAAAGCACAGAGCCCCAGATTTTATGTTGTCCTGGAGAGCTTGCAGAGCACTGGGGAAAGGCAGGCAGAGAATTCCCTGCTAGCACCTTCTCTGTGCCTGGGAAGCACAAGTGTTCACATTGCTTCGCAGAATCGCTTTTGTGCAGAAAACAGTAACACTTGTTCAGAACGAAAGAAAGCACAGAGCCCCAGATTTTATGTTGTCCTGGAGAGCTTGCAGAGCACTGGGGAAAGGCAGGCAGAGAATTCCCTGCTAGCACCTTCTCTGTGCCTGGGAAGCACAAGTGTTCACATTGCTTCGCAGAATCGCTTTTGTGCAGAAAACAGTAACACTTGTTCAGAACGAAGGAAAGCACAGAGCCCCAGATTTGCTGTTGTCCTGGAGAGCTTGCAGAGCACTGGGGAAAGGCAGGCAGAGAATTCCCTGCTAGCACCTTCTCTGTGCCTGGGAAGCACAAGTGTTCACATTGCTTCGCAGAATCGCTTTTGTGCAGAAAACAGTAACACTTGTTCAGAACGAAAGAAAGCACAGGGCCCCAGATTTTATGTTGTCCTGGAGAGCTTGCAGAGCACTGGGGAAAGGCAGGCAGAGAATTCCCTGCTAGCACCTTCTCTGTGCCTGGGAAGCACAAGTGTTCACATTGCTTCGCAGAATCGCTTTTGTGCAGAAAACAGTAACACTTGTTCAGAACGAAAGAAAGCACAGAGCCCCAGATTTTATGTTGTCCTGGAGAGCTTGCAGAGCACTGGGGAAAGGCAGGCAGAGAATTCCCTGCTAGCACCTTCTCTGTGCCTGTTCACATTGCTTCGCAGAATCGCTTTTGTGCAGAAAACAGTAACACTTGTTCAGAACGAAAGAAAGCACAGAGCCCCAGATTTTATGTTGTCCTGGAGAGCTTGCAGAGCACTGGGGAAAGGCAGGCAGAGAATTCCCTGCTAGCACCTTCTCTGTGCCTGGGAAGCAGAAGTGTTCACATTGCTTCCAGAATTGCTTTTGTGCAGAAAACAGTAACACTTGTTCAGAACGAAAGAAAGCACAGAGCCCCAGATTTTATGTTGTCCTGGAGAGCTTGCAGAGCACTGGGGAAAGGCAGGCAGAGAATTCCCTGCTAGCACCTTCTCTGTGCCTGGGAAGCACAAGTGTTCACATTGCTTCGCAGAATGGCTTTTGTGCAGAAAACAGTAACACTTGTTCAGAACGAAAGAAAGCACAGAGCCGCAGATTTGCTGTTGTCCTGGAGAGCTTGCAGAGCACTGGGGAAAGGCAGGCAGAGAATTCCCTGCTAGCACCTTCTCTGTGCCTGGGAAGCACAAGTGTTCACATTGCTTCGCAGAATCGCTTTTGTGCAGAAAACAGTAACACTTGTTCAGAACGAAAGAAAGCACAGAGCCCCAGATTTTATGTTGTCCTGGAGAGCTTGCAGAGCACTGGGGAAAGGCAGGCAGAGAATTCCCTGCTAGCACCTTCTCTGTGCCTGTTCACATTGCTTCGCGGAATCGCTTTTGTGCAGAAAACAGTAACACTTGTTCAGAACGAAAGAAAGCACAGAGCCGCAGATTTGCTGTTGTCCTGGAGAGCTTGCAGAGCACTGGGGAAAGGCAGGCAGAGAATTCCCTGCTAGCACCTTCTCTGTGCCTGGGAAGCACAAGTGTTCACATTGCTTGGCAGAATCGCTTTTGTGCAGAAAACAGTAACACTTGTTCAGAACGAAAGAAAGCACAGAGCCCCAGATTTTATGTTGTCCTGGAGAGCTTGCAGAGCACTGGGGAAAGGCAGGCAGAGAATTCCCTGCTAGCACCTTCTCTGTGCCTGGGAAGCACAAGTGTTCACATTGCTTCGCAGAATTGCTTTTGTGCAGAAAACAGTAACACTTGTTCAGAACGAAAGAAAGCACAGAGCCCCAGATTTTATGTTGTCCTGGAGAGCTTGCAGAGCACTGGGGAAAGGCAGGCAGAGAATTCCCTGCTAGCACCTTCTCTGTGCCTGGGAAGCAGAAGTGTTCACATTGCTTCGCAGAATCGCTTTTGTGCAGAAAACAGTAACACTTGTTCAGAATGAAAGAAAGCACAGAGCCCCAGATTTGCTGTTGTCCTGGAGAGCTTGCAGAGCACTGGGGAAAGGCAGGCAGAGAATTCCCTGCTAGCACCTTCTCTGTGCCTGGGAAGCACAAGTGTTCACATTGCTTCGCAGAATCGCTTTTGTGCAGAAAACAGTAACACTTGTTCAGAACGAAAGAAAGCACAGAGCCCCAGATTTTATGTTGTCCTGGAGAGCTTGCAGAGCACTGGGGAAAGGCAGGCAGAGAATTCCCTGCTAGCACCTTCTCTGTGCCTGGGAAGCACAAGTGTTCACATTGCTTCGCAGAATCGCTTTTGTGCAGAAAACAGTAACACTTGTTCAGAACGAAAGAAAGCACAGAGCCCCAGATTTTATGTTGTCCTGGAGAGCTTGCAGAACACTGGGGAAAGGCAGGCAGAGAATTCCCTGCTAGCACCTTCTCTGTGCCTGTTCACATTGCTTCGCAGAATCGCTTTTGTGCAGAAAACAGTAACACTTGTTCAGAACGAAAGAAAGCACAGAGCCCCAGATTTGCTGTTGTCCTGGAGAGCTTGCAGAGCACTGGGGAAAGGCAGGCAGAGAATTCCCTGCTAGCACCTTCTCTGTGCCTGGGAAGCACAAGTGTTCACATTGCTTCGCAGAATCGCTTTTGTGCAGAAAACAGTAACACTTGTTCAGAACGAAAGAAAGCACAGAGCCCCAGATTTTATGTTGTCCTGGAGAGCTTGCAGAGCACTGGGGAAAGGCAGGCAGAGAATTCCCTGCTAGCACCTTCTCTGTGCCTGTTCACATTGCTTCGCAGAATCGCTTTTGTGCAGAAAACAGTAACACTTGTTCAGAACGAAAGAAAGCACAGAGCCCCAGATTTTATGTTGTCCTGGAGAGCTTGCAGAGCACTGGGGAAAGGCAGGCAGAGAATTCCCTGCTAGCACCTTCTCTGTGCCTGGGAAGCAGAAGTGTTCACATTGCTTCGCAGAATCGCTTTTGTGCAGAAAACAGTAACACTTGTTCAGAACGAAAGAAAGCACAGAGCCCCAGATTTTATGTTGTCCTGGAGAGCTTGCAGAGCACTGGGGAAAGGCAGGCAGAGAATTCCCTGCTAGCACCTTCTCTGTGCCTGGGAAGCACAAGTGTTCACATTGCTTCGCAGAATCGCTTTTGTGCAGAAAACAGTAACACTTGTTCAGAACGAAAGAAAGCACAGAGCCCCAGATTTTATGTTGTCCTGGAGAGCTTGCAGAGCACTGGGGAAAGGCAGGCAGAGAATTCCCTGCTAGCACCTTCTCTGTGCCTGGGAAGCACAAGTGTTCACATTGCTTCGCAGAATCGCTTTTGTGCAGAAAACAGTAACACTTGTTCAGAACGAAAGAAAGCACAGAGCCCCAGATTTTATGTTGTCCTGGAGAGCTTGCAGAGCACTGGGGAAAGGCAGGCAGAGAATTCCCTGCTAGCACCTTCTCTGTGCCTGTTCACATTGCTTGGCAGAATCGCTTTTGTGCAGAAAACAGTAACACTTGTTCAGAAGGAAAGAAAGCACAGAGCCCCAGATTTGCTGTTGTCCTGGAGAGCTTGCAGAGCACTGGGGAAAGGCAGGCAGAGAATTCCCTGCTAGCACCTTCTCTGTGCCTGGGAAGCAGAAGTGTTCACATTGCTTCCAGAATTGCTTCTGTGCAGAAAACACTAACACTTGTTCAGAACGAAAGAAAGCACAGAGCCCCAGATTTTATGTTGTCCTGGAGAGCTTGCAGAGCACTGGGGAAAGGCAGGCAGAGAATTCCCTGCTAGCACCTTCTCTGTGCCTGGGAAGCACAAGTGTTCACATTGCTTCGCAGAATCGCTTTTGTGCAGAAAACAGTAACACTTGTTCAGAACGAAAGAAAGCACAGAGCCCCAGATTTTATGTTGTCCTGGAGAGCTTGCAGAGCACTGGGGAAAGGCAGGCAGAGAATTCCCTGCTAGCACCTTCTCTGTGCCTGGGAAGCACAAGTGTTCACATTGCTTCGCAGAATCGCTTTTGTGCAGAAAACAGTAACACTTGTTCAGAAGGAAAGAAAGCACAGGGCCCCAGATTTTATGTTGTCCTGGAGAGCTTGCAGAGCACTGGGGAAAGGCAGGCAGAGAATTCCCTGCTAGCACCTTCTCTGTGCCTGGGAAGCACAAGTGTTCACATTGCTTCGCAGAATCGCTTTTGTGCAGAAAACAGTAACAATTGTTCAGAACGAAAGAAAGCACAGAGCCCCAGATTTGCTGTTGTCCTGGAGAGCTTGCAGAGCACTGGGGAAAGGCAGGCAGAGAATTCCCTGCTAGCACCTTCTCTGTGCCTGGGAAGCACAAGTGTTCACATTGCTTCGCAGAATCGCTTTTGTGCAGAAAACAGTAACACTTGTTCAGAACGAAAGAAAGCACAGAGCCCCAGATTTTATGTTGTCCTGGAGAGCTTGCAGAGCACTGGGGAAAGGCAGGCAGAGAATTCCCTGCTAGCACCTTCTCTGTGCCTGGGAAGCACAAGTGTTCACATTGCTTCGCAGAATCGCTTTTGTGCAGAAAACAGTAACACTTGTTCAGAACGAAAGAAAGCACAGAGCCCCAGATTTTATGTTGTCCTGGAGAGCTTGCAGAGCACTGGGGAAAGGCAGGCAGAGAATTCCCTGCTAGCACCTTCTCTGTGCCTGCTCACATTGCTTCGCAGAATCGCTTTTGTGCAGAAAACAGTAACACTTGTTCAGAACGAAAGAAAGCACAGAGCCCCAGATTTTATGTTGTCCTGGAGAGCTTGCAGAGCACTGGGGAAAGGCAGGCAGAGAATTCCCTGCTAGCACCTTCTCTGTGCCTGGGAAGCACAAGTGTTCACATTGCTTCGCAGAATCGCTTTTGTGCAGAAAACAGTAACACTTGTTCAGAACGAAAGAAAGCACAGAGCCCCAGATTTTATGTTGTCCTGGAGAGCTTGCAGAGCACTGGGGAAAGGCAGGCAGAGAATTCCCTGCTAGCACCTTCTCTGTGCCTGGGAAGCAGAAGTGTTCACATTGCTTCCAGAATTGCTTCTGTGCAGAAAACACTAACACTTGTTCAGAACGAAAGAAAGCACAGAGCCCCAGATTTTATGTTGTCCTGGAGAGCTTGCAGAGCACTGGGGAAAGGCAGGCAGAGAATTCCCTGCTAGCACCTTCTCTGTGCCTGGGAAGCACAAGTGTTCACATTGCTTCGCAGAATCGCTTTTGTGCAGAAAACAGTAACACTTGTTCAGAACGAAAGAAAGCACAGAGCCCCAGATTTTATGTTGTCCTGGAGAGCTTGCAGAGCACTGGGGAAAGGCAGGCAGAGAATTCCCTGCTAACACCTTCTCTGTGCCTGGGAAGCACAAGTGTTCACATTGCTTCGCAGAATCGCTTTTGTGCAGAAAACAGTAACACTTGTTCAGAACGAAAGAAAGCACAGAGCCCCAGATTTTATGTTGTCCTGGAGAGCTTGCAGAGCACTGGGGAAAGGCAGGCAGAGAATTCCCTGCTAGCACCTTCTCTGTGCCTGTTCACATTGCTTCGCAGAATCGCTTTTGTGCAGAAAACAGTAACACTTGTTCAGAACGAAAGAAAGCACAGAGCCCCAGATTTTATGTTGTCCTGGAGAGCTTGCAGAGCACTGGGGAAAGGCAGGCAGAGAATTCCCTGCTAGCACCTTCTCTGTGCCTGGGAAGCACAAGTGTTCACATTGCTTCGCAGAATCGCTTTTGTGCAGAAAACAGTAACACTTGTTCAGAACGAAAGAAAGCACAGAGCCCCAGATTTTATGTTGTCCTGGAGAGCTTGCAGAGCACTGGGGAAAGGCAGGCAGAGAATTCCCTGCTAGCACCTTCTCTGTGCCTGGGAAGCACAAGTGTTCACATTGCTTCGCAGAATCGCTTTTGTGCAGAAAACAGTAACACTTGTTCAGAACGAAAGAAAGCACAGAGCCCCAGATTTTATGTTGTCCTGGAGAGCTTGCAGAGCACTGGGGAAAGGCAGGCAGAGAATTCCCTGCTAGCACCTTCTCTGTGCCTGGGAAGCAGAAGTGTTCACATTGCTTCGCAGAATCGCTTTTGTGCAGAAAACAGTAACACTTGTTCAGAACGAAAGAAAGCACAGAGCCCCAGATTTTATGTTGTCCTGGAGAGCTTGCAGAGCACTGGGGAAAGGCAGGCAGAGAATTCCCTGCTAGCACCTTCTCTGTGCCTGGGAAGCAGAAGTGTTCACATTGCTTCCAGAATTGCTTCTGTGCAGAAAACACTAACACTTGTTCAGAACGAAAGAAAGCACAGAGCCCCAGATTTTATGTTGTCCTGGAGAGCTTGCAGAGCACTGGGGAAAGGCAGGCAGAGAATTCCCTGCTAGCACCTTCTCTGTGCCTGGGAAGCAGAAGTGTTCACATTGCTTCGCAGAATCGCTTTTGTGCAGAAAACAGTAACACTTGTTCAGAACGAAAGAAAGCACAGAGCCCCAGATTTTATGTTGTCCTGGAGAGCTTGCAGAGCACTGGGGAAAGGCAGGCAGAGAATTCCCTGCTAACACCTTCTCTGTGCCTGGGAAGCACAAGTGTTCACATTGCTTCGCAGAATCGCTTTTGTGCAGAAAACAGTAACACTTGTTCAGAACGAAAGAAAGCACAGAGCCCCAGATTTTATGTTGTCCTGGAGAGCTTGCAGAGCACTGGGGAAAGGCAGGCAGAGAATTCCCTGCTAGCACCTTCTCTGTGCCTGTTCACATTGCTTCGCAGAATCGCTTTTGTGCAGAAAACAGTAACACTTGTTCAGAACGAAAGAAAGCACAGAGCCCCAGATTTTATGTTGTCCTGGAGAGCTTGCAGAGCACTGGGGAAAGGCAGGCAGAGAATTCCCTGCTAGCACCTTCTCTGTGCCTGGGAAGCAGAAGTGTTCACATTGCTTCGCAGAATCGCTTTTGTGCAGAAAACAGTAACACTTGTTCAGAACGAAAGAAAGCACAGAGCCCCAGATTTTATGTTGTCCTGGAGAGCTTGCAGAGCACTGGGGAAAGGCAGGCAGAGAATTCCCTGCTAGCACCTTCTCTGTGCCTGGGAAGCACAAGTGTTCACATTGCTTCGCAGAATCGCTTTTGTGCAGAAAACAGTAACACTTGTTCAGAACGAAAGAAAGCACAGAGCCCCAGATTTGCTGTTGTCCTGGAGAGCTTGCAGAGCACTGGGGAAAGGCAGGCAGAGAATTCCCTGCTAGCACCTTCTCTGTGCCTGGGAAGCACAAGTGTTCACATTGCTTCGCAGAATCGCTTTTGTGCAGAAAACAGTAACACTTGTTCAGAACGAAAGAAAGCACAGAGCCCCAGATTTTATGTTGTCCTGGAGAGCTTGCAGAGCACTGGGGAAAGGCAGGCAGAGAATTCCCTGCTAGCACCTTCTCTGTGCCTGGGAAGCACAAGTGTTCACATTGCTTCGCAGAATCGCTTTTGTGCAGAAAACAGTAACACTTGTTCAGAACGAAAGAAAGCACAGAGCCCCAGATTTTATGTTGTCCTGGAGAGCTTGCAGAGCACTGGGGAAAGGCAGGCAGAGAATTCCCTGCTAGCACCTTCTCTGTGCCTGGGAAGCACAAGTGTTCACATTGCTTCGCAGAACCGCTTTTGTGCAGAAAACAGTAACACTTGTTCAGAACGAAAGAAAGCACAGAGCCCCAGAATTTATGTTGTCCTGGAGAGCTTGCAGAGCACTGGGGAAAGGCAGGCAGAGAATTCCCTGCTAGCACCTTCTCAGTGCCTGGGAAGCACAAGTGTTCACATTGCTTCGCAGAATCGCTTTTGTGCAGAAAACAGTAACACTTGTTCAGAACGAAAGAAAGCACAGAGCCCCGAATTTATGTTGTCCTGGAGAGCTTGCAGAGCACTGGGGAAAGGCAGGCAGAGAATTCCCTGCTAGCACCTTCTCTGTGCCTGGAAGCACAAGTGTTCACATTGCTTCGCAGAATCGCTTTTGTGCAGAAAACAGTAACACTTGTTCAGAACGAAAGAAAGCACAGAGCCCCAGATTTTATGTTGTCCTGGAGAGCTTGCAGAGCACTGGGGAAAGGCAGGCAGAGAATTCCCTGCTAGCACCTTCTCTGTGCCTGGAAGTGTTCACATTGCTTCGCAGAATCGCTTTTGTGCAGAAAACAGTAACACTTGTTCAGAACGAAAGAAAGCACAGAGCCCCAGATTTTATGTTGTCCTGGAGAGCTTGCAGAGCACTGGGGAAAGGCAGGCAGAGAATTCCCTGCTAGCACCTTCTCTGTGCCTGGGAAGCACAAGTGTTCACATTGCTTGGCAGAATCGCTTTTGTGCAGAAAACAGTAACACTTGTTCAGAACGAAAGAAAGCACAGAGCCCCAGATTTTATGTTGTCCTGGAGAGCTTGCAGAGCACTGGGGAAAGGCAGGCAGAGAATTCCCTGCTAGCACCTTCTCTGTGCCTGGAAGCACAAGTGTTCACATTGCTTCGCAGAATCGCTTTTGTGCAGAAAACAGTAACACTTGTTCAGAACGAAAGAAAGCACAGAGCCCCAGATTTTATGTTGTCCTGGAGAGCTTGCAGAGCACCGGGGAAAGGCAGGCAGAGAATTCCCTGCTAGCACCTTCTCTGTGCCTGTTCACATTGCTTCGCAGA